>NC_068316.1:3226308-3323808 GCF_025860055.1 Xyrauchen texanus
CTTATTTATAAATATGTATATATTTCATAATATTTCAATCGTAAAATATCTTGTATATTTATAAAATATTTTTATCTATTATAATTTTTTCACGTTTTTCATGTATAATTATAAATATTGAATTGAAGAGGGTTATATTTATAAGATATATATTTTATATTAAGTGTACAGTTATTGTTTGTACAAATAAAAAATAATCACAAATAATGTATTGTATACCTTTAATATTAAACATATTATTATTTTAAAATAATAATATTTCAATTGTAAAATACATTTATATTATATTATTATATTTGAGTGTTTTTTGTATATTTTATAATATATAATAAATATTTGATTGAAGAGGGATATATTTCTAAAATATATATTTTACATTTAATAGTGTATTTTTAATATTTGAACAAAAAAGATTTTAGAATAATCATAATGTATTGTATATCTTTAATATTAGACATTTTCTTGTTTTTAAAAATTAAAATATATTTTCATAATATTTAAATTGTAAAATATGTTTTACATTTATTATATATTTATCCTAAATTGTTATATATTACATTTTCGTGTGTTTTTCATATATTTTATAATATATATTAAATGATAAACATTATATGGGATGTATTTATAAAATATATATTTTATATTGATAAACATATTGAGCATTAAAACCTCAACGTGGCGCTGGAGAGCCGCTCAGGTGGGATTGGTCACAATCTGGGGGCGTTACAAGGATAGTTATCCATGATCATAACGCATGATTTATTTCGTGTTGTCGATTTTTCTTTTATATCTAGATAAAAAAAATATATTATGTACAATATTTAAATAAGTATACATGCTGCCTTTTAGTTTGAAAAAGTTCAGTTTACGCCGTGCACTGTCCACCTACCTTGATTCTGTATGTCTGATCTTGTTCTGATTGGACTTTGACAGCTCATGGTAGGCGTGGCTAATTCATCTGATTGGTTATCGTTTTTGTCAGTCATAGCGTGCCCCGCCTCCTTAATTCCTCCGTGTGTGTAATATGTATTAATGTGTGTTTGTGAGCGCACACGGACCCGTGTGATCAGCTGTGACCGTGGGAAACGAACCCAGACGTGCAAAAATCCGCATTTGGGCTGGAAACCGTCAAGAAAAGCAACATTAAACCACATCATGGAGTTTAAGGATTCTTGTCGTCACGCATCGCTCAAAGGTTCACCGGAAGCTGTGAGCTAGTATAAAGTAAACGGCTTCTCTTGAGCGCTGTTTACTTTGCGTGTTTTTTTTACAAGTTTGCCATATTACCCTGGAACTCGTACTGTAACGCATCAGCGCGCGTCCGTGTGCCTGCGGGGGAGCGGGGACGCGCACGAACTGAAGCCCCCCGACAGAACTCAATCTAGGAGAGCTCGGACCGTCAGCCGAGAACACCCGGGGATGGACGGTCTGGGTCGGGCTGGGCTCTTATTTACACTGGAGTTTTGGCCAAGTAAATCTTGAAAAATAATTTTTAAATAATTATATGTAATTATCAAAGCTGGAGAATAACGCGAAAGCACTTTTGGTGGTAAATTATTAATAATAATAATAATTATATTTATATTATTATTATTAGTATCTTACCCTACGAGTGGGTCCTGTTAGTATAGGTGTAAATAATTATTTCTCCGAGTTTGTGATGAGGCGAACCGGAGGTCGGACTGCAGCACGCGGGGGAGGACTCTCCGGTGGAATTATTGCGCAGCTTTTAAAATAACGGGAAAACGGATCACGGACTGAGACGCACACATGGCACAGAGTATGTCTGCGAAAGAAAACGCCTGCCGCAAATTCCAGGCCAATATTTTCAACAAAAGTAAATGCCAGAACTGCTTTAAAGCGCGAGAGGCTCACCTGCTCACAGATGAAGACGTCACACAGGTAATGTCGCTAAAATGACTAAGAAGTACCAAACCGCGTAAAAAAAATACTCTAATAGTGAAGTAACATAGTAATACCGCGGTATTTGTGTACATTTACCGCTGTAGAACCATGTTGGCGTGTTGCTTATTGGTCTGTCTAGACTGTAGGTAGACTGCTGCTATTTCATGTTATGTCAGCCTACAAGAAATACCATTTTATTGCCATGCTTTTGGACATGCCACTCTGGCAAAGCCATGTTTTTTTTTATCCATGATATTCTTTGAAGTATCCTGGAGGACCATGTAAATACCTGGTACATTTTGACATTCATAGGACATCTCAAAATGGCTAATTTTACCTGAATTCACTCTGTCAAAGTACTACAGTATTACTGTACCATGGAGATGTCACATTACTTTTTGAACAAGTAGGGAACAGGTTTGTAACTAATAACATTAGTAGTTATTAGTCCAGTAGTTCTGAACTTGTTGTAAGTTTACTGTTTAGTAGCTTTGGATAATAGTGTTAGCTTTATTACTAATTAGCAATTAATGGTGCAGTTTGATGATGGCGTCAGATAAATTACTATTTAGTAACTAGTAGTAATTGTGCATTAGGTTAATGTGGTCTAAATTTGTGGTGTGAACCCTAATGTTGTCATTACTGGAAAACTCAAGTTGCCTTAATTACACAGTAATTGACATGCCAAGTTGTGGGCTCATAACTCAAAATAAACGTATTTTATTTAAAAATCCATAGACTTTTAATTGTTAAGTTGCGTTCACATTGCCAGCGACATGCATCGACAAAACAACCTCATCTCATTAATTTTTAATGAGAGGTGGCGACCGTTGGTGATCGGATGTGGGTGTGTCCAGCGATGCGACAAAGTTGAGAAATGTTTAACTTTATGCAAATGAAGAGCAACTTTCGGGAGCGACAGCCAATAGGAGAGAAGACGGTAGAGCTCACGTGATCCGAATATTTTAATAATAATATTTATTGTAAATAAATGGTGCTGTTTAGACTCTCCATACACACCACTAGCGACCTAACCGCCAGCCACTGGCGACATGCAGCGACAAAGTAGCTGGCAGTGTGAACGCAGCTTTAATAACTAAAACTAATCTGAGTTAAGTCTACTTGTATCTAGCTACCATTTTTCCTCCCAATTTGGAATGCCCAATTCCCACTACTTAGTAGGTCCTCGTGGTGGCGCGGTTACTCACCTCAATCCGGGTGGCGGAGGACAAGGCTCAGTTGCCTCCGCTTCTGAGACCGTCAATCCGCGCATCTTATCAGGTGACTTGTTGTGCATGACACCGCAGAGACCCGCAGCTTTTGGAGGCTCATGCTACTCTCCACGATCTACACACAACTCGCCACACGCCCCTAATCGCTACCACGAGGGGTTACTCCATGTGACTCTACCCTCCCTAGCAACCGGGCCAATTTGGGTGCTTAGGAGACCAGGCTGGAGTCACTCAGCACACCTCGTGAACTCACGAAACTCCAGGGGTGGTAGTCAGCGTCAATGCTCACTGAGCCACCCAGGCCCACTGCATCTAGCTACCTTAAATATTTAAGTTCATTCTATATGAATACAAAGTTAAGTGAACTTTAGGTTACTCGCGAGTGAGGTATCTCACTATGGGTAACGCCTCGGGCGTGGCCAATTCTGGAAGCGCACATAACACCCAGGCAGTTAACAGACCAGTCACAGCAGTGACGAGGGGGTCCGACCTCCCTATATAAACCACTGTCATGGGTGCCTACGTCATTCTCCGCATATCTCTTCTCCGTGCAACTGCAAGGAGGGAAGTGTGGCGAGATAACTCACTACTGGTATCAGGGAACCCGGGTTACATGAGTAACCTAAAGTTCTCTTTCTCATTTGGTATCTCACTATGGGATATAGCCAACTCCCGTATTGCATATATGCTGTCCAAAGCAGACCGTCAACCGACTTGTAGTGTCCAATGTACACCCACCCAATCAATTTGCAAAGGATGGATTGGGGGGACAAAATATCACATCTGTGCTTCACTGTGTTATTGTTGACATGTCTGTGTATTATTATTATTATTATTATTATTTTTAACACATTGGCTTATTGACTACCTACACCAAGGACTGAATGAGCCAATGACGGCTCTGTGAGATCCAGTCTATAAAATTGGACAAAAGTGTGAGGCGATGCCAAACTCGCAGATGCACAAATGTCCTTGACTGAAATGCCTTTAAGCAGCACCCATGAGGTAGCCATGCCTCTGGTAGAAGGAGCTCTCAAGCCCTCTGGAGGTCACAGCCCCAGACTATTATAACTTAATATAAAAGCCTCTACTACCCAATGAGACCGGCACTGTCGCAATATGGGTCTGTCCTTACAAGAATCAGCCCAAGAAACAAAAAGCGGATTACTCTTCCTCTATGCCTTTGTTCTTTCCATGTACAAACGTAGAGTTTGACCTGGACACAAGCAGTGTATCCGCTCATCCTCTGGTGAGGAAATAGGCGGCAGGTAAAAAGTTAGCAAATCCACCGGCTTACAGCTGAGCGCAGAGTCGCTCACCTTACTCGCAAAGGCTGGATTATTTTTAAGAGACACTCTCGATAAATCCATAGCAAAGCGCATACAAGAGTGATGAACTGACAAAGCATGTGGTTCACTAACCCGCTTTCCAGTTGTTAGTGTCAATAATAAAGCTGCCTTTAGCGAAAGCAGCTTTAATTTTTTACTTTCAACTGGCTCAAATGGAGGCTGAGATTGCGTGCTCAGGACCACGGACAGATCCCATGATGGAACCAGTGGTTTTGACACCCTGTTCAAACGTCTTGCGCCCCTCATAAACCTGAAAATAAGCGGTTGTTGACCCATTGTATTCAAGTCTATTCCCACATGGCAGCGAGATGAATCGTGATGGTAGAAAAAGCCCTGCCTTTCTTTAAAAGATCCTGCAGAAAACACAAAAAATGCCACAATGTGTCTGTGTGGACACCACTGCTCAATCACATCTACGGCAGCTCGCCTGTATTTCTCCCATGGCTGACTCACCACTTGAGGGTGAAGTCTCCATTCTCCGTAAAGAGGATTCCCACTTGACCGCAAATCCACCTCCATATTCATCACTCCTGGAACACACGTCACCCGTAATGAGAGAGAGCACCACTCCACACAATCAGTTTTTGTGCCAGACTGTGTAGCCGCTGTGAATAAATGCCCCCCTGTCTATGTATGCCACTGTTGTCGCGTTCTCTGATCTGACTTGGACATTGTGGCCTTGAAGGAACTGTACAAAGTGCTTCAACGCTAGAAACACTGTCAGTAACTCCAGAAAGTTTATGTGTGCGCTCTTTAGTGATGCGGGCCAAACCCCCTTCACTATTCTGCCTTTGCGCACGCGCCCCAACCTTTGAGTTACGCATCTGTCGTCACCACTTTCCTCAGAGAGACCGCCCCAAAGGGGTTCCCCTGTGAAGGATAGTAGGGATTCTCCAGTGATGTAAAGCGAGCATCCCGTCTGACATCACTCTTATTCTGCGCTGCAATCCAATGCTGAAACCGTCTCATTCGCAGTGTCCCAATGGAATGACCGAAACCGTCGAGGCCATCAGACCCAATAGGCGTAGATGCATCCTGAATGAGACTTTGAAAAAGGGACAAATAACTGCGAATTGATCCGATGCGTTCCTTTGACAGAAACGCTCGATACTCATTGAGTTCAATCTGAGACCCAGATTAATTATTTCCTGTGAGGGCATCAGACATCTCTGCGTCTCATTTGTTTTGAGGCAAATCCAGAATGGGACGGAGACCTTCTCCTCTCTTGGGGATGATGAAATACCTGGAGTAAAGGCCCTGACGGCTGTCCTCCAGCAGTACAAACCTTATTGCTCTTTTGCTCCGCAAATTGGCTATTTCCTCCTTGTAAATCTGAGCTGACTCCCCTGCCGCTGTTGACATTAACACACTGTTGAACAGAGGTGGTTTTACAGCGAATTGCAGCCAATAACCCAGTTTTATCGTAGATAAAACCCAGGGATGAACTGTGCATGCGCGCCAACTTTCTGCATGAACAGAGAGGGGCTCACTGATGGTTCTGGGGATTACAGCTCCGAGTACAGTATTATTTTGATTTTATTTGTCCCACTGCCAAAAGGAGATTTAAATAGAAATGTTGTCACATACATGGTTTTTAAGCAAACTTTCCTCTTTTCTGACCCTATGGGTGGATAGGAGAGATGCCCGTCTCTTCTTGTTACTCTTAGGGTTAGACGGACAATGTTTGGCTGCCGCCGTGGCGAAAGGAGCCTTGCTTACTGTGGCTGTTTCGGCTGTGCCCCTCCCTGCCCTGACTGCTTGTTATCCCCAGAGCCTCCATTTTGTGCACATCCAGCGTAGAGTAACCTTTAACAGGCACTCTGTGTGGAAAAAGGCTTGTCCCGAAACTGATGCATCTCCACGATGTACACTGGGACGGCTGGAATAAATTGCTTTACCGGGGCAGCACAAGATGGCAGCCGTTTGCCTTTGTACAGATCCCTCTCTGTACCTTGGCCAGTCTGCTGTGATGGCCAGTCGATGGAGAGCTCCTTGCAGTTGGGGCAGGGGGTCTTTCTTTGCTGGCGGCGGAGAAAAATAGGGAAATCTCGGTACGAAACGGGAACAATGCAGGCAACACTCAGGATTGGTGAGTGTGGCCTGTGCATGCCTGAACCCCAGACAGGCGAAACCGAGCGGGTGGGAAATCTTCAGCGAGATTATAGAACCACAAGCGCATGGACCGGAGGGATCCATCCCCTTTGCTCCTCTGCTCGGTGACCTCGCAGTCGCCATGACAGAACCCGAAGTAAACAATATAATACAGCAGAAAATATATTCACTTTGACATTGAATTTACTCGCAAAAAGAACAGCTGCGTTCTGCGACGTACCTGAACAGCATGCCCGATGACGTACCAGAGTCCCGCTGAGGATGGCTTCCAAAGATCTTCACGGGGAAGAGAACGAGAATGAATGAAGTAGGCACCTATGACAGTGGTTTATATTGGGAGGTGTGACTCCCTCATTACTGCTGTGATTTGGTCTGTCAGCTGACAGACTGGGTGTTATTGGTGCTGTCCAGGATTGGCCACGCCCAAGGCATGACCCATACTGAGATACCGAACGAATGTTAGAAAAAGAACTTAATCACACAAGTTTTGAGATGCCATTAATAAATCAATAAATCACGTTAACGTTTTCTTTGTTGGCTACACATGCAGAACAAGCTGGGAATGTGATAAATTCCTGAATTAATTAACCCTCCTATTGCGTTCAGAATCTACATATACCTTTTGCGTTCGCTGGTCAATTTTGACCCGGTGGAATTCAAGCTTATAAATCATTCATAACCCGATGCTTAAAGTATATTGTATGTTATTAATAGGTTTTTAACTGTTCATACATGTAAAAAGATTTATATTTTTAGCATGTTAACTGACAAATATAAAAGTTATCAATTAATACGCCAAATTGTTTTAAATAATAAAATCGAGAAATTCTTTGTCATTTCAAAATACACATTATCGACAGCAAAACCTGTGTGATGTGAAGACTTTAACCAACATTTCTGTGAAATTTATGTGGTATGTATAAATTATTATCTACAGGACCTCTCCAGGGTCACAAATAACAAAAAAACTGGAACGCAATAGGAGGGTTAATTGCTATTTTAATCACAAATAAATCAAGACTAGTTGCATAAATGGTCAATTTCTCATTAACCGTCTTTTAAAGCATAAAATCATTGAAAAATGTTAATAAATTATACACAGAAGCGAGCAATGGACATCTCTGATTGGTTTCAATGAACAAACGCTGCAAAAACATAAACTATGTTTAATAAAAACAAAAATAGAAAATTTTGTAGCATCATGAGAAGACCTACATAGACGGTTTTAATTAACATTTTTACGATTACTTAATTGTTGCAGCTGTAATTTAAATCTCAATTAGCCTATTTATGTGTATTAATTGTGCAGCTGTATTGGGCTTTTGGTGTTTATTAGGGTAGTTTTGGGAAATTAAGTTTAGTAGTCCAAAAATAAGACCCCAGAAGCGCTAAACTTGATCAAGATGCCTAACTTCAGGTTAATCTTGGAGCACTAAACCTGAAATAAGAGTACTCTGGTTAAACATGTCTTCTAAATGATTAATTAATGCTGTAGTTTTGGTGTAGTTTCACCAGTCCTAGTGCCGTGACACAAGATTCATCCCATATCAGAACCTCTCTATTTTGGGACCCTGATTCCCGTTCCAGAACTCTGTTACTGTAAGGCTGCCCGCAGCGCAGGGGGTTTTCCACAACAGTCCAACTGTATCCTTAGAAAATGACCACAGCTAGTTCTCGAATAGACGACTGAGGTGACGTGGCCTCAGTTTCCCATCTGTCTCACTGTGTTGGTTGGATTGTTATCAAAGAATGCAATGATTAGACAAAGAAAGGCAGAATATTTGGATGAAATATGCACTTTGAGTTAAGAAAATACTCCAGACTTAAATATTTATTACTGGTCATTAAACTGTATTTGGTATTATGTAGGCCTATATATTGTAATATATGGTTGTTACTATAAGAGTGCTGCACCTGTAAGACATATTGTTATTTTGGCACTCATATATGTTTTTGGAGTTTAATGCAAGGAATTGGAACTTGCACTTGAAAATGTAGGAAAACTTTTCTGTGGAGTTTTGAATGCGTAGATTCCATACGGAACTATCTGACAGTTTGTGTCATCAAGTTATAAAATCTTTAATTTCCCACTGCGGAGCATGAGAGCAGGCAGGTTATTAATAAGAGGGATATTAAATGAGAAGCAAGAGCAGCTGGTCAGATCAGACTAGTGTTTTATCCAGAAGCACATGATAAAGTTTTGTGACCCTTGCGATGTCAAAAGTACCGGTACTTCTGTACGAAGTCGAGACTAACGTAAAAAATATGTAGCGATACCAGTGTTTCTGCAATACTGGTAGTACTGAGCACTGACTCTATCTGGTACCAGCACTCAATATGACTGACACACGACTGCTTTAAAATGCTCATTTTGAGCGTGTGGTCTGACTCCTTTTACACTGAAATGGGCAAGTTATCCAATCAAAATCGTGACATGTCCTAGTGTGATTTATTAAACCACTAAAGGCTGCTTTATTAGTGTGGATGAGCTGCATACTTTAAATGAATGTATAAATCCAACCGCTCATACACTGGATACTCGACTGAATCTTTCGCGTTGTATGAGATGACCGCGCAGAGCACTAATCCACAATAAACCACGCAGCACACGTAAACTATACATTTATATGATTAAATCACAGCATTTTTGCTTTAATCTCAACTTTATTTTTATAGTATTTATATAAAACAACAGAGTTGACCAAAGTGCTTCGCAGTAATAAAATTTAAAACATAACATTTCAAAATGACCGCATACACAAACACCAGTAATCCAAGGAGCCGTTTACGCGACAAAGTTTTCAACTAAAAATGGAAAACCTTTTATGCGTTTTGGCTGTTCTTTTACACGACAACTGTGTTTTGGGGCCTGAAAACGCAAACTTTTGAAAACGGGTTTCAAAGTGCATGTTTTTGACAACGATGCCGTTATCTTCTGCGTGTAAACATACAAAAATGCGAATTTGTGAATACGATGACGTCATGCGCACGCGTATTACGCGTTCAGTCTATAGGCATGCACGCGAGACATTCAAAACTACAATGGCAGACTACAGGACTGTTTCAGCTTGGCTGTTATGTGAGCTTTGGAAATCGACTCTTTCTCGTGCGGGATATTCTGTGTCCCGTACTTTTGCTTGTTGGATAGTGGGCTAAAAATGCCTCCAAGATGTCTGAATACTTCCCATTCCACATTTCCCGGTCATTTAGCTGCTTTATAGTATAATAAAGCAACCTCGTCGTACTTCCAGACAAAATTGCTCGATGCTTTCGCCATCATGCTTATGTACGCAGGCACATAGTGTTTCTTTACAAAGTGACATCACTAACTACTGGCCTGGCATGCATAATACAGCGTTTTTAGTCGTTTTCGCGGATCCGTGTGAACGGGGATCGTTTTGACAATGTTGTCGTCTGTCCGCAAATCTTTTCAAAAACGTTTCAGTTTTTAGTACATCGTTGTCGTGTAAACGTACCCTAAAACACACAATGCAAACACTCAAAAACTGTATCCTACATTTAATTTGTCAGACTCAAAGGACCGTGTTGCAAACCGTTTATCCAGAAAAGTGAAGCTTACGGCAAAAAACACACTTCATAATAAAAGCACGATTCAAAATAAAAGCTAGATGCCTGAAATTTAATAAATTGTGACAGAATGTAATATTCACTGTAATAATAATAATGACTATATCACAAATATATCACATTAATAAGACATGTTTAAAAGTTCTATTTTCACTTCTGTTTAAAGTTTTAAGAATTAATTGATTAGACACCTTATTGATGATGAAATTAAATTAAAATTTAAAATGTGGAAGTCTGGGGAAAAGTCTGTGAGATCTGAAGCCGCCAGTGTCCCGATATGGCGCTGACGTCTTGGGACTTGAGTCTGCGCAGTTGCGATTTCGGGACCAGACCTGCGCAGTAGTGAGCAGGAAGTAAAGCCGCAAAATCAAGGCCCCGCCCTCACTGAACCAATCGCAAGCACACGCCCCTGCACTTTTGATTTATGACGGTGTGAAATAATTAATTATAGAAATTTAGATATTAAATTTAAAGCTCCAATCTCCTCAGTCCTCCGAAGATCCCGAAAAAAAGTCAGTTGTTGCTTCGGTGACTACTTCGCTCAGAGAACCTGTCAATCACAGCTGTCAATCATGATGTCACAGCACCGTTTTTATAGCATCAAATAACTAAAAACAAACTTATTTTGAAAACAAACACTTGAAATGACATCAACGTGATAGAAACGACAGTAAATGACAGAAACTAGCTTTGGAAAAAAGATATGTGAAGTGTAATTGAATTGTTTAGTTGGTCTCACGTCCCGTTGACATAACATGGGGAGGCGGGGTTTATGACCTATACTAGGACCAGCCACCGGGGGGCGATCGAGACGTTCTGGCTTCACTTTTGAGGGCTTGTGCGGCACACTTGGATAAAAATCACGGATTCAATTTACTGTTCAACCAAAATCCCGCAACGGAAAACCTTCGTCCTGTGACGGGACAGAGCACGGAGCTCGCGTAATGATTCAGGAGCCCTCTTTCTGTCAGACATCAATATACCCTTCTCTCTCTCTCTCTCTCTCTCTGTAGTTGGTCAGGTTTTTCCGAGTTGTTCATTCCACACATATTTATGTCCATTCTTTTGTCATACCATTAGTATCCCCCCTCCTCCTAGACACACACGCTGTTATTAAAGAAAAGGGGGTGGCTTTAAAAATAAACAGAACAGACTTTAACCATTGAAGAGGAAAATCTGGCCTACATTACTGTCTCTCTCTCTATCCCGCTCCGTCCATTATCAGTTGTACAGACAATGATTTCCCACAGCATAAACTCGCTCCCATTAGGAAAAGATCAGGAGAAATGTGGATTTTACTCCAAAGTCGTCTTGATCCCGTTTGTGATACGAGGAGAATTACATTTTTCCTCTGCTTCATTTTCACTTTTCTCTCAAACTTTTCCACGGGCCATCGTTCAGGTTGTCAAACCAACATTCCTTTAACCAGATGATAAACTGGCAGCGCACTCATACGCATTCAGTCTTGGCTGGCTTATTTTGCTCTCGCATGCTTTTTCTGCAGCTCTCTTAAGTTTCTCTAATATTGCAAATCCGTTTCTCTGCACTCTGCGTGGAGTGGTGGTGGCGTAGTGGGCTGTAGCACATAACTGATGATCAGAAGGTTGCTGGTTCGATCCCCACAGCCACCATCATTGTGTCCTTGAGCAAGGCACTTAACTCCAGGTTGCTCCGGGGGGGATTGTCCCTGTAATAAGGGCTCTGTAAGTCTCTTTGGGTAAAAGCGTCTGCCAAATGCATAAATGTAAAAGACGAAGAGGCTTTAAGAGTCCAATATAAATAAAATCAAATATGGAGTTTTTAACTCTTCAATACAGACTGTCAACTTTAAATGGCCATTTTTAAGGTAACTGATGAGTTTTGACTTTTACTTGAGATATTTCACACAAAAATTTAAATTGTCATTACTTACCTTCACGCTGTTGCAAACCTTTATGACTTTGTATCAGTGGATATCCAATGGAAATATTAGGGAGTTTCAGTCACCATTCACTTACATTGAATGAACAACAAGATGCAATGACAGTGAATGGTGACTGAGACTAAACGTTTTGCTTAACATCGTCAGAGAAAAATACATACGGACTCAAGGGTGAGCAGTGATGGCAGACATTTCATTTTTAAATGAACTGCCCTTTAACTACCTGTTAAAGTATTTTTATTTTATTATTTTTTCCCCCTTTTTATCCCAATTTGGAATGCCCAATTCCCAATGCGCTTTTTAGTCCTTGTGGTGGCGTAGTTCTCGCCTCAGTCCGGGTGGCGGAGGACGAATCCCAGGAGACCGTCAACCCGTGCATCTTATCACGTGGCTTGTTGCGTGTGTTGCCACGGAGACATAGCATGTGTGGAGGCTTCACGCCATCTACCGCGGCATCCACGCACAATTCACCGCACGCCCCACCGAGAGCAAACCACATTATAGTGACCACAAGGAGGTTACCCCATGCGACTCTACCCTCCCTAGCAACCAGACCAATTTGGTTGCTTAGGAGACCTGACTGGAGTCACTCAGCACGCCCTGAGATTCGATCTAGCAAACTCTAGGGGTGTTAGGTAGCCAGCGCCTTTACCACTAGGCTACCCAGGCCCCCCCTGTTAAAGGCTTTATTAAAGGTATCTGCCAAGACAAAATATATAAATGTTATTCAGCCGTGCCATATTACATTTTTGTTGAGAATGACAACGAGGCTGTGAGGGGATAGACGTACAGTCTCTTCAATGGGCCGTACTGCAGTTTAAAGTGTTTTTGTATCGTTCCGCAGACAAAACATTGGAAAAATGTCTTTTCAAGGACACAAAACTCCAGACAACATGAGTTGTGGAAAATCAGATGGGATATTGGAGCTTTTTACAGCTTTATACCATGCATGCCATTGAAGCGATGGTAAGTCTATCCCGCACAGCTCCATTCCCATTAAAAATCAAACATGGCGCTGCTGTGAATAAGGTCTAGAGACCAATCCTCTTATTTACTAAAATGTCAGCACATGCACCGTAAGTGATGGCAGAAAGCCCACTGACTGTTGTGTTAGATTTGACAGATTAAACGAAAGTATGACACACAACCATCATAAATACAAACATATTCTTAGCGATACAATTATTATAATGATATTAGTTAATAACAAGCATGTAATCATGTCAGCTCTGTTTGATGGCTTGAAGCCACAGCAGTCAACGAGAGCCCTGAGTCATTTCTCAACAACGTAATCCAATAAAAGTTTATTTTGCCACAACTTCCGTGTTTGACCTAAGCGGTGACATTGCCAAAGCATTGGTCTAATGCGTCATGTCTTGCTGGAAAACAAGTGACTAAAGAGAAGGGTCACAATATAGGCTA
Source organism: Xyrauchen texanus (assembly GCF_025860055.1). Taxonomy (NCBI): domain Eukaryota; kingdom Metazoa; phylum Chordata; class Actinopteri; order Cypriniformes; family Catostomidae; genus Xyrauchen; species Xyrauchen texanus. The sequence continues at coordinate 3,239,838 of NC_068316.1, forward strand.
CGTGCATTCATAATGAATTAATTTAGAGTTTTAATGTTGTATTATCTTCTTTAAAAAGAGGAAACTCATAAATGCACAATGGAATATAAAAATCATGTCCAGAGACATCCAAGTAGTCTCAGTTGTTTTGTATTTACCAGGTAATGGATTATTTAATGTGTTTTTTATTATTATTGCGAAAGTGGTCTTAAGAGCCTTAAAAAATCGTAAGTCTTAAATTTCATTCCATCGAACCTGCAGAAACCCTGTTTATAGTATAATAGTTATCATGATAATTATTATTATACAATAATATATTTCTATAATAATGTCTTAATATTATTGTTATTGCAATAATATAATAGTCAAGTTGACTGGGTTTTAAAAAAGTGATGAAGTGTGAACTGACCCTTTCACAAATTGGACCTTTTTTTTTTTAACAAAGCAGACAGATCCAATGTGATTGTGATCGCAGCCCCACCCCATCGGTTTCACAGTTTTATTTATTTATTTAATTTGGTGCTTTTTAGAGGACTCAAGTGTGAACAGTATTTCTGGCAGTAAAGCATGGGCAAAATGTTTATCAAAATAATCGTAATTCGATATTTTTTGTCCAAACCGTTCAGCCGTAACACAGACTTTGTTGCGTTACAATGTTCTACAGTGCTCTAGAATAACGGGGGAATTAAATTAAAATATTTTAACCAATAAAGATGGTTCTAATTGATCAGCAAGACCGATATATCGGTCTACCTCCAATTGAAATATACCCAAATGGATTTGAATTAAACTTGGATACGTAAGATATCGTGATGTATCACATTATATTGAATCGTGACGTGTATTGCAACACGTATGAAGAGGTGCCCAGTCCTATTATTTACATTAGGCCCTATTATTATTATTATTATTATTATTAGTCCTATTATTTACATCCACATTTATGCAGAGGATGGTATTGAGTTTTTTGGGCACTTCTCGTTGGCACGTTGACTTAAATGTGAAGTGCTGATTTTTTAAAAAAATTATATGATAATAGTAACGTTAACCCAAAAAACATTTTGTAAGAAGTTTATCATCATTCTGTCAAACAAAAAGTGCTGAGTGACTCCAGTCAGGCTTCCTAAGCAACCAAATTGGCCCGGTTGCTAGGGAGGGTAGAGTCACATGGGGTAACTTCCACGTGGTCGCTATAATGTGGTTCTCGCTCTCGGTGGGTCGCGTGGTGAGTTGTGCATGGATGACACTGAGAATAGCGTGAAGCCTCCACACGCTACGTCTCCGCGGTAACGCGCTCAACAAGCCGCGTGATAAGATGCACGGATTGACGGTCTCAGACTGAATAGTCGTTAGTTGCTGCCCTAGCTGCAGTAAGTTAGGCCACGTTCACGTTAATCAATTTTTTTGTTTCCTACCATCAATGTTTTCCAAATTATGCTGTAATGGAGATAAACAGCGCTCTGAGATGTATAAATGTAGTTAATTCAATGCTTTTTCCATCCAAAGCAGGTGAGTGACGTGGCCTTACTTATTTTTGCAATTCTGTTTGGTGCCGCTAGTGGTGCAAAAGCATTTCTATGTGTGCCTTTCTTTATCACTGTCATGATTCAGTCATTATTATTCATTGATTTGTTGGTTTATAATATATATATGTGTGTTTTCATTCAGGCGAAACCCATCTATGGTGGATGGCTGCTCCTGGCACCTGAAGGAACCAACTTTGACAATCCTCTACACAGATCACGGGTTTGTACATTTCAATTGCTGCTCGGCTCTTTAAAGTAGGGATGCACTGATCTGATACCTGGATACCGGCTCCGATACTGAAGCTTTTAGATGGATGGGATATCGGACAGACGAGCCCGATCCAAATCCGATACTGTGTGTTAGTCATGTTCATCACTGTCAAGCTCAAAAAATGACATACACTCACCTAAAGGATTATTAGGAACACCATACTAATACTGTGTTTGACCCCTTTTCGCCTTCAGAACTGCCTTAATTCTACGTGGCATTGATTCAACAAGGTGCTGAAAGCATTCTCTAGAAATGTTGGCCCATATTGATAGGATAGCATCTTGCAGTTGATGGAGATTTGTGGGATGCACATCCAGGGCACGAAGCTCCCGTTCAACCACATCCCAAAGATGCTCTATTGGGTTGAGATCTGGTGACTGTGGGGGCCATTTTAGTACAGTGAACTCATTGTCATGTTCAAGAAACCAATTTGAAATGATTCGAGCTTTGTGACATGGTGCATTATCCTGCTGGAAGTAGCCATCAGAGGATGGGTACATGGTGGCCATAAAGGGATGGACATGGTCAGAAACAATGCTCAGGTAGGCCGTGGCATTTAAACGATGCCCAATTGGCACTAAGGGGCCTAAAGTGTGCCCAGAAAACATCCCCCACACCATTACACCACCACCACCAGCCTGCACAGTGGTAACAAGGCATGATGGATCCATGTTCTCATTCTGTTTACGCCAAATTCTGACTCTACCATCTGAATGTCTCAACAGAAATCGAGACTTATCAGACCAGGCAACATTTTTCCAGTCTTCAACTGTCCAATTTTGGTGAGCTCTTGCAAATTGTAGCCTCTTTTTCCTATTTGTAGTGGAGATGAGTGGTACCCGGTGGGGTCTTCTGCTGTTGTAGCCCATCCGCCTCAAGGTTGTGCGTGTTGTGGCTTCACAAATGCTTTGCTGCATACCTCGGTTGTAACGAGTGGTTATTTCAGGCAAAGTTGCTCTTCTATCAGCTTGAATCAGTCGGCCCATTCTCCTCTGACCTCTAGCATCAACAAGGCATTTTCACCCACAGGACTGCCGCATACTGGATGTTTTTCCCTTTTCACACCATTCTTTGTAAACCCTAGAAATGGTTGTGCGTGAAAATCCCAGTAACTGAGCAGATTGTGAAATACTCAGACCGCCCGCCTGGCACCAACAACCATGCCACGCTCAAAATTGCTTAAATCACCTTTCTTTCCCATTCTGACATTCAGTTTGGTGTTCAGGAGATTGTCTTGACCAGGACCACACCCCTAAATGCATTGAAGCAACTGCCATGTGATTGGTTGATTAGATAATTGCATTAATGATAAATTGTACAGGTGTTCCTAATAATCCTTTAGGTGAGTGTAAAAGAACCATAAAAACACCATTAAAGTTCACATGACTCGTGCATTTTATTCAACGCCATTTGAAGACGTGTGATAGCTCTGTGAATCACAAAAAGCTGTGTTTAAGTAAATATTAAGAACATATAAAGTATGCCCAGCGCCAGCCTGTTATTGAATGGTGCTGCTCTGTTGACACTAACTCACGCACAGGCTGGTGATGCACTCGTGGCTATTTTTGAGACTGCACAGCGGTGCGCAATATTTGAGCGCTACTCAAGAACAGCATCTCAGATGCTCAATAGTTCGGTTCACTTATAATATGCATTTAGAACGGCACCAGAGGAGCATTTGACCAGGATTTGAATAATAAGCGAATTAAACTACTGTGAACTAGCCCACAAACGGACACTTACAGGACGTCCTGGAGAGTTCAGAATGTCAAAATAAAAGCGTGAGGGTTTAAAAAGTGCACAATTTAAATATATTACTGTTAAAAGTCAATAATAATATTAATAACAATTTATTATTATTATTATTATGGTCATCATTAGTATTTGTTTACAATTTGTAACGATATTTAAGTTGAACGGGTTCCCAAAAATAACTGTGAATGAAAAGTGGGCTGATGTCTTGCAACTAAATTGAATAAAAAAGAGATCTGATTCATTTAAAGTCCAGATGCAACTTTAAACATTTTTGCAAAAATAAACACTGGTTTCTTTTCTACTGAAGACTTGAAGACTGGAATTCCTGTTAATGTTGCTGCTGCATTATCCAGTACACTAGTGAACAATAAAGTGTCTTAATAATCGATACATTTATATTGAAATAATGTGTCGTTAGAGGTTTGGGTTTCTTTACATATTAAAGAGTTCCACACAATAATGTAAAGATATTCTAAACTGATTATGCAAAAAACAATAACACTGGTATCGGCTTGGGATCGGCATTGCATTCACCGGAAGAGAAAGTGGTATCGGTGCATCTATCGGTAGGCTGTTCCAAAGTTTGGGAGCTGCTACTGCAAATGCCCGATCGCCCCTAGACTTTAACTTTGATTTTGGAACCACCAAAAGTCTTTGATCGGCGGACCCGAGAGCTCTCACTGGGTGGTGATCGATCAACTGGCCAGAGAGATATGAGCGTGTTAAACCGTTTCTAGACTTAACCAATATGAGCACTTTAAAATCAATTCTATAGAGAACAAGCAACCAATGCAAAGATGGTAAAATAGGTGTAATATGTTCCCGCTTTCGAGCCCCTGTTAAAACTCTAGCAGCCCCGTTTTGAACCATCTGAAGGCGACCTAAAGAAGAATGGCTAATTCCCAGGTATAGAGAGTTGCAGTAATCAAGCCTAGTGGAAATGAAAACTTACCAAAACACTTCACTGAATATATGAATAAAAATGTATTTTTAGCATCTTCATTTTCATAACGCATCCAAATACTTACTCCAAACCATGGACACTTTAGTTTTGAAAAACGTGTACTAAAGTGATCATTTACTCATCCTCATGTTGTTCCAAATCGGACTTTCTTCCATGGAACAGAAAAGGAGATGTCAGGCAGAATGTCAGCATCAGTCACCATTCACTTTCATTGTATGGAGGAAAAAATGCCATGAAAATGAATGGTGACTGAGACTAACATACTGCTTTGAAAAAAGGGGTTGGAATGACATGGGAATTTCCCTTTTATGGTGAACTTTTCCTTTAAAAACACGGCATTAAAATGTCTCTTCTGCATTGACCATAATGGCAAAAGAATGTTTATAGATCAAAATTGTCCCTCATTTATAGCACATTAGAGATGTTTGTTATTTATACAGAGCAATCATTGATGCTTTTCTGGGCATTTGATGGAGATGCGCAATGTTCTGTTGGTGTGTATGAGCGAGTGGGCAGGGGAGCTGCTGACTCACTCTCGGTCGGTCTCAAGCCGAGTTTGTGAGAATCGGCAGCAGAGGGAGTTTGTGGGATGTTAAACAATTCAACACCAAACAGGAAATCACAGATTGACAAATAAGTTGAAAGATAATAAAAATAATCCAGAGTTACACATTGAACCGCAATATGACTGTGTATGTGTGTGTATGTGTGTGTATGTGTGTGTGTGTGTGTGTATATGTGTGTGTGTGTGTGTGTGTGTGTGTGTGTGTGTGTGTGTGTGTGTGTGTGTGTGTGTGTGTGTGTGTGTGTGTGTGTGTGTGTGTGTGTGTGTGTGTATATATATATATATATATATATGAAATCAATCTGCATGAGAAAAAAAATTATCATAATATGAATAACTTCAATCTTGACCAACACAAAATAGGTATTGTTTTAAAGCTAAAAGATGTACTTTACAATGCATGTGACATTATGACCAAAACTAAACAAGTGCTTTGAAATTTGCAGACAGATCAGAAGTGCTCCATTTTTATCATTTATTAAAAAAAAATTGCACTGCACATTTTATTACAATCATTAAAAACATCAAACTCATCATATATCCATGTGTCATATGTTGCTGGAAAGCTCTCAAAGAGAAGAAAACAACCAGACTATTTGTTTTACTCACAGATAAAATTATAGAGAGAAATAGCTAAGTATATGTCTGACAATTATGTTGGTGTTGCTTATATGCTGCATTTTCGCTTATAACTTCACAAAATTTAAACCATTACTAGTATCATTATTTAGAGGAGATGATTATCTTTCAAACGAGTCCACTCACAAGATAATCAGATGTATAGATCATTAGATAATCCACATGAAGCACAATGTTACATATGACCACCAGGAGATGGTGCCAAATACACGACACAGACTCAATGATGACTCAAATGACACAGAATGAAACTCGCTCTGTGAAATCTCATGACTAAAATCATGTCTGCATGCTATGCAAACCTTTAGTCATTGTTGTGTTTGCATGTGTAATTAGTTCTTATGTACAATTATTATCTTTTATTTGTTTGGAGAGTCTTTTGTACACTAGGATGAATGATTTGTATCATGCTATAACTTTTGATTGCTTTGTCGTATCAACACAATTTTCTCAGCTATAGTTGACATGATTGGAACAAAACAAAAGCAGTTTATCAGAGCTACCTTATTTACACCTATAGATATATTATGTCAAATAAGAAATGATGCCACGTATGCTGTCGATTTGAGCAGACCGCTGCATTCTGTTCCATTCTTGCGCTGCATGTAGCTTGCAGTCTAATATCGGCCAAGCAGGCACGGTTATTTGCCAAATGCCAATACTCTAAAATGGCGAATGTCAGCCAATTACTTAGCCTGGCCGAGTTCCCTTTATGTAAGCTTATTACAGTATATAAAGCAGTCAGACATCACTATGATGTACTGGAGGCTTTTCTGAGTTCTGTACGTCATAGACTAACAGATGCTGATGTCACTAGATTTTCAAGATCTGGAGCTCGTTCGTTTCACTCATGCAGTGTTGATTTCTTCTTTCGCAGAAATGGCAAAGACGCTTTTTCCTCCTGTACGAGCATGGACTGCTGCGTTATGCACTGGATGACATGGTGAGTGTGTGTGAAATCTTAATACATGCCTGCCATTGTTGTCTCTCTGTCCTCATGTATAAGACCGGCCTTCAGGGTGTTATATATTGTGTGTTGTGTTTGACTCGATGTGCTTCTTTGCATTGGTTTCTAGTCGTTCATCTCTTTCTCTGAGAGGAGGGAACAGTGATAGACAGAAAAAATTAAGCAGTTTGGCTTCATTTGCATTCATGCTGTTTGTGGTTGTTATTAAGCACCACTTGAGCCCACACGTGACCAGGAGCGCCAGGATGTGTTTTTCAACAACATGAACATGAAGTTCTTCATTAATGGATGCAGGAAGCCAGGCAAGGTTTGACCCGGCTCCTGTGATGCTGATCTGCATGCGTACGGTGCTCTATGTGGGCGGGTGAAGCTGTGCTACATCCTTAAAGCTACCCACAATCCATCTGTGCCCACTTCCCTCCCACACTCTGAACAGGGACAAAATGTGTACACTGCTCAAATCTGTCATTCTGTAGATGAGCACACAGAGCGCAGAACGAGTGAGCGAGAAGTGCAAATAAGAATAGTATTTAACAAGGGAGGGGAACGTTTCTCTTGAATATATTGCATGTGTTTTATATGCATGTGTTTTAATATCCAGTCGTGAAGGTTTGGAAGAAAAATTTATGTTGTGTTTTAAATCAAATGTTATGTTTTTTTCTTGGTGGTAGATTCAGTGAATAGCGGTGCAGGAAACTGTTTATTCCTGTTTATTATTTTTTTCCAAATGCTCACAATGACACCTGAAAATGTCTCTAATGCAGATGGTTTTGACAGAGTGTGTTGTTGGCTGCATGTGGGTGTTCATTGTATTGGTCCCGTCAGTAACGAGTGCAGAAGCACCAAAATAATCTCATGAGAGGTGAAGATGTCTGGCGTCGACTGGACGCTCTCTCGGAGTGTGTAGAAAACGCAAGAACACATTCTGAGCATCTTACGGTGTTCATAGCTACACTTCATCATGAGTGTCCATAATGGCTGCTCAATACAATATAGAATGCAGAATAGTGCCTGTCAAGAACATGTACGGGTGTTCACCCCAAATTTACCCCAAAATCCAAAGACCATTAAAAAGCAGTGATGTTTTGGGCAAAGACATTGAAGTCCATTTTTAGAAACATTATGTAACACTTGGTGTATATATAATATAAGCTTATGGACAAATACTCTCAGAAGACTAAGTTCAAATAAGGAGGCGGCGGCGAACACACTCGTGTGGAGGCTTCACGCTATTCTCCGCGGCATCCATGCACAACACGCCACGCGCCCCACTGAGAGCGAGAACCACATTATAGTGACCACGAGGAGGTTACCCCATGTGACTCTACCCTCCCTAGCAACCAGGCCAATTTGGTTGCTAAGGAGACCTGGCAGGAGTTACTCGGCACACCCTGGATTCAAAGTCCGGACTCTAGGGAAGGTAGCCAGCGTTGAGCTACCCAGATGCCCCTAAAGAACCTTTTTAAACCCACAAAATGAATTTCATATGATAGACATTCACTTGGTTGTACATGTACCTTAAAGGAAAATATACAAATGAATGTAAATCCACTCTGAAACAAAGCAAACCTGCATCTTCAACTGTTCGAATACTCGTGATTTTGTCTCTTCAAAGACAGCAAATCAGTCTACATCAGTCCGTATATAATTTTGTGAATATTGGCACCTCGGTGGTCCTTGAATGAAACCACTTCAAGTGAAGGGATACAAACAAAAATGCTCCGTTTTTATCCTACCGGTCAAAGAACACAAATCAGTGTCCGTCTCTGTCGCACTGTCTTCGGGTGGCTCGCCAGTCCAAACCCCACTCGGATTAGCGTGAAGATCTGGGACAATTCCCAATCCATGGACGCATCAATGCAGCAGAACAGCTTCATCCAGATCACAACGCTTCAACAGCAATAGAACGACGAACACAGACGAAAAAAACCTGACCTTAAGTCCATATAGAATTATCAGCATTTAACATTCAATACTCTTCAATACGACTCTTCTTCGAATAAGGAGTGGTGGTGGTGGCGTAGTGGGCTAAAGCGCTGAACTGGTTATCAGAAGGTTGCTGGTTCGATCCCCACAGCCACCACCATTGTGTCCTTGAGTAAGGCAATTAACTCCAGGTTGCTCCGGGGGTCCCTGTAATAAGTGCACTGTAAGACACTTTGGATAAAAGCGTCTCCCATATGCATAAATGTAATTCTTTAAAAAAAAAAAATCAAATAAAGGACATCTTATTATAACACACGTCTTTGTGCAATTATTTCATTATCTAGATCGCAGGTGAACATGTTAACAGACATGATGCACTTTATCGCACATGGCCGATTGCATGACTTGCACTGCTAGCAAAAAACCACATAACATTCGTCTCCACCTTTAGTTTTCATCATCAATGTTACAGCGAGTCATTAATAAACCTCAATTCCCTCTAAATTAATTTCTTATTATGCCTTTAGATTGAATTAAGCAATAAAATGATGAAATGACACTATTTGTCACATACACATTAGAAGGACGTGTTCCTTGGACACAGGAATTCCAGATGATACACGTTGGTAAATTGTCTGTTTTTAGTTAGTTAGTTCACCCAAAAAATTATAGTTTATAAAGTTATAAATATGGATATTTTCCGCTTCGCTTCAGAAGGTCTTTATTAACCCCCTGGAGCCGTATGGGTTACTTTAATGATGGATGGATGTGCTATTTTGGGCTTCAAAATCTAAGGTACCATTCACTCCCATTATAAAGCTTGGAAGAGCAGGATATTTTTAATATAACTCTGATTGTGTTTGGCTGAAAGATGAAAGTCATATACAGCTAGGATGGCTTGAGGGTGAGTAAATTATGGGATTATTTTCATTTAGGGGTGAGTTAACTTTTTAACACTGCTTAAATGCTAAATATCTGCTTTTCATGTCATTTTCATGCATCTTTTAAACAAAATATATATGATTTCAGTCTTTCTCTAACAAAATGATCATCTAAATCATCAATATATATTTCTTAAAGTTACCATTCCACATCGATGTCTCTTTGTTTTCTCTCATCTGTTGATCGATCGCTGGAAAGTTCAATTCTTTTTAAATTTGTCAGTATTTCACATTATCACTTTGTTACAATCTTGCCCTTTTATATTCTCTTTTATTCTCATTCTCTACCAGCCTCCGGTAACCTGGGTTACAATTAAGATATTTTTCATTGTGGCTTCATTTTCATGACAATTAAAGGAATATTCCGGGTTCAATACCAGTTAAGCCTAATCGACAGAATTTGTGGCATTTCCACAAACATTTATTTCAACTCGTCCTTCCTTTTCTTTAAAAAAGGCAATAATCTGTGTTACAGTGAGGCACTTACAATGGAAGTCAATGGGGCCAAAATGTAAACGTTAAAATACTGTTTCAAAAGTATAGACACAAGATGGAACAAATACGATGTGATAAAATTGCTTACTAACCTTTTTGTTATAAAATTATACATTTCTGCATTTAAACCCTCCAAAAATTGGCTCCATTCACTTCCATTGTAAGTGCCTCACTGTAACTTATATTTGAGTTTTTTTTAAAAGAGGAACGAGTCGAAATACATTTTTGTGGTTATCAATATTATGCCACAAATGCTGTCGATTGAGATTAACTTGTATTGAACCCAAAATATACCTTTTAAGCTCATTTCCCCTCAAAATTCTTAATATGGGAGAAAGTCCTCTTACTGTATTTTGCAAAATACATTTGTAATAATATAATTTATAATAAAATGTAAAATTTTTATAATATTTATACACCATGATAAGATTGGTTGGATTGCCCTTTATTATATTTTTAATTTAAAAAAAATAATTGTACTACAATAATTTAACAGTATTTAGAATCCAATGAGACGTTGATGATAATAAAATAATTTTAAAAACGCCATATGTCCAAATGTCCAGACTCATTACCGTAATTACATTTTTTATAATAATAACTTTTTCTGAACACAAAAGGAGAAATTGTGAATAATGTTGTGCTCTGTGATGTCATACAATGGCAGTTTATGGTGACACATCTTCAAGCTTCAGAAGAACACAAAAGTATCATTCAGAAGTCTAATTAATTATTCATGAGACTCATGATTGGTGCGTGGATGCCACTGAGAATAGAGTGAAGTCTCCACATGTGCTACGTCTCCGCGGTAACGCGCTCAACAAGCCACTTGATAAGATCCGCGGGTTGACTATCTCAGACGCGGAGGCAACGGAGATTCATCCGCCACCCGGATTGAGGCGAGTCACTACACCACCATGAGTACATAGTGCATTGGGAATTTTATTAATTTAATTAATACAATTTTAAGCATTTGTATAACATTGATTTAAATCAAATTTGGAGGTTTGCGAGTATACTCCTAAAAGTTGACAAAATTAATTTTTGGCACATAAACGTTTCATATTTTCCTGGAAAACAGACTAAAAATATTGGCATTCCTGTTTCAATAGGTAATACATGAACATATGAAAGAAATGGCATTTGCAATGCATTAACCTCCATAATGTGACGTTTTTCCGAGAGAGAAAGCGTGCTAAATGCAGTTGACCGAACTGAACTGAACTATTAGTTGTTGATGCATTTGACTATTTTTCCAATCTGTCTGTCTCGACCGTAGTTGCTCCCACCAGGCCTGCTGTCAAAAATGCTGTCTAGATAGGCAGCTCACTAGTTTTATTTAAAAGTAATACATTGAGAACTGATGTTTGAAAGGAATTTCGTTTCAGAAGTTGTTCGTAATTTATTTCCCTACTTTATATTCCCAAGTTGATGCTCAAGACCCTCGTTTTCATTTTGCGTTCTCTCGTTCTTCTCACTCCCTCCTCTGCGGTCCGCCCCCATTGGTCTTCATCCACTGAGAGAAAGCAAAAGAGAGAGATTAAGAGAAGTGTAGGAGGAAAGAACAGGATGAGAGGAAGATTAGAAGACAAGCCTGGGTGCTATTTTCAGACCAGTTGCATCTGCACAAGTGTGTACGAATGCAGTGTGTGTGTGTGTGTGTGTGTGTGTGTGTGTGTGTGTGTGTTGTTGTGATTTTAGAGGTCTAGTTATTGACCATACACATGCTGCACAATGCATGACCTCAGTGACCCCACTCCGTATGGGCCCCTGCGGTTGACCTGTGAGCCGGTCAAGGGTTAACGCTGTGGGCATCAGACTGGCAGAGTTGAGTATGCCAAACACAGGTTCAGCAGTCTCTTTGTGTCGTGTGAAACGCTCCGTCAGTCGGGCAGAGTTCCCAGAGGCGCCTCTCTGCTGACAGAACGGGTTTTAAATGAACGTTATTGCAATGTTTCCAGTACATTAGCATATTACTTCTTGTAGTTTATGGCGCATCTATATAACTATATTCTCTTAAAACAATGCTGTATTTCATCAAACTATAACGGTAATTAACTCTTAAGGTAGCTTCTTAAATCGCTTTATAGGGCTGCGCAGCTCAATTTTATTCAAGTTTTTTTCTCATGTTAAAGAATGAAGTGCACAAAAAAAAGGTGACTGAATAAAAACGGGGGGGAAAAAAACAAATAATGACACAAATAGACACAAAGAAATAACCAAAAAATAAAAGTTGTGTTTTTGTTTGTACTCTCCTTCAGGCTGATTAGAAATCGTTTTGGTCAAGTTTCTTCAGGTTTTAAACGGGGCTATTGATTTTATGCATTAATTTTGTGTGATTAATTATATAAAAATGAACGCAATTAATCATGTCCCTGGACCGTAAGGAATAGTCCTCCTATCGGAGCAATTCAGGCTTGAAGTACCACCTGTTTTCTCTGGGGGGGCAATAATCGAAGATCCTGCTGTATAGACAACGCGCAGCTTACACGGGGAACAAACCACACTTAACATCAAGATAAGAAAGGACGCGTTCTTGCGTACTAACACCACTTGGAGCGCAAATCCGAAGGCAGGGATCTCAAGACGTGTTTCAAACGGCATTTAACTTGTCACAGTGGCCTAAAAACGGTGTTTATGACACGACGCAACTATTGGTAATTTCGTTAACGAAAACTATGATGATAAAATGTTCGTCAACGACGATAAGATGAGACGATAACGAGACGGCACAGACGCCATTTAAACACTAACCATGACTATATCAACATGCAATATTAATATTACTGTCGAAAACAGACAAGACTAAAATGTCATTTAAAAAATAAAATATCTTATTTCTGTCGGGGCTAAAAAAAAAGAGGAGACATCCTGTTCATTGGATGGCACGAGCAGCAGTTTCCTTTCCTGTGCTGTGCGCGGTATATCAGGATTAAGCAAGCACAGTAAGGAGTACCTTTCAAGCAGGACTGGACTGGTAATCTGGCATACCGGGCATTTTCCCGGTGGGCCGACATCCTTTGGGGCCGATCGGGGGGGGGCGCTCGCCATCGGGTGAACCAAGCGGGCTGGTGTGTTGGCCGCAAAACGTGCCGAATGGGAAGCATTAGGCAAAAATGAGCCGCCGCGTTATGCAGAACGGACCACAAAACGGCACCGTGATAAAATAGTCTTGGTGGCAGTTATAAGTTATATTAAGACAACTAGTGACAACTATATTAGATAACTTAATACGCTATCTTAAGACAAGGTAGGCTTTGTTTTATAGCTAAACCGAACTCATTAAGCTAATAGGCTAGCAAAGTAGCTGAAAATGAGCGGCAAAGGTAACGTAAGATTGAGTATAGACCAATGACATGTATTTGGCATGGTGACAATGCTGTGTTTATTTGTCCTTCACATTACCATCAAAATGAATTAGAATGTGTTATAAAAACACACATGCCTGCATAACCTGCATAAAGGTCTTTCTTTGTGAGTGTAATCCCACCCAGTTTTGATTGTGTCGAGTTTGTGTCAAGTTAAAATCATTGCAATGATTTACTTATAGTGCAGCACTTGGATGACTTGATGTTTCACATGTCTAAACGTGACAAAAATGTGACTAAAATGTCAACAGTTTTCATTGACTAAATCTAGACTAAAATACTGAGGGGTTTCTTTGACTAAGATAAGACTATAACGCCCAGACTTTTAGTCAGCTAAAAAACAGGATAAGCTTGATTAAATATGATAAAAACGAAAAAGGACACTAGCCGCAACCAAAGTGAGAGGCTCCAAAAGCGTCCGTCTGATGCAGGTGTACATTGGCGTGTCCTTAGACAAGCCCTTATATTAAATCTCGGACTGATTGATGAATTAAATTGCTAATTAGATTCCTGTGAACTGTAGGCCAACGATTGGCTTATGCTCAATAATATGGATATAAACAATATATTGCAGTCTAAAGCCACTTTTTGTATCGTCTTTTTTAATGCTTCATGTGTGCCAAAATCATGTAATGCATTTTAATGATTTGTATTATTATTTTGTATAATATATATATATATATATATTTGTGGAGCTGAGGGGGGCGGGGCCGGGTCGGAATATCGCGCGCCCGGTCCCCAATCGGCCTTATGAGGCGCGCGAGGGATAAAGGCGGCAGGTGACGATGGTTCGAGAGAGAGAGAATTACGGGCATGTCCGTCATGTGTGTTTATGTTTGTGCTGTTGGTTTAAGTTTGCATTAAATTATGATTTATGTTGACAAGCCGGTTCTCGCCTCCTCCTTGCCCATCTTATATTTATATCATTATTTAAATATAATTATTTATATATTTAAATATATATATTATATATTGTTATTTGAAGGGCAAATAATTATACATGCGATTCATTGCGATATATCTGGTTAATTAATCGGCATACCATGTAATTAAATTGATTAAAAATGTAATTGATTGACAGCCCTAGTTTCAAGTCGTCTTAACTCTTTGAATGTTTTAGTGGTGTTCACCTACACTGCTTTTAAAGGTTGCCCAACTAAGTTGTTCCTTTAGTGGAAATGGAAGTCTGCTTAACATTAAGTCTGTTTAAATATTATATATATATATATATATATATGCATGCACAGCTAAGCTTAAAACAGATGGATTTTTGGGCCAATGAGACTTCTTTGTTGGAGCTACCCAATACAATTCCCATAGAAACCAATCGGCCAACAAAACGTCTTGTTGCTCAATGCATCTCATGGAAGAAAGAGTTGATCACTTGTGGTCTTGTGGCATCGTCCCTGGTTGGGACATGGTGTTGGTGAGGAACGTTTTATGGCTTGCGGTCAGGCCTGTGGTCCATAACGAACCGTCCAACCGTCCCATAAACTTGGATGATGTTCCTCCACCTTAGCATTCTTATTTGCACCTCATCTGTCACCAGTGGTTTTGAAACAGACAAGCTTTTTTAACAGCGTCACTGAAGAGAAACCGAGTAAACAATCAGCTGAATGGAAGTCCTTGCTGAAAATGCAACTTTGAGAAAGACGCCGGTTCTTTTTGTCAGTGCCAGTGTTACTCTTCGAAATTTCTTATGAGTGTGTGTGTGTTGCTTGGCCACTGTTTCTGTGAGTGTCAGTCTTTCCTGTTGAAAGAGTTATTTTGTGTGTAAGCATGAATGCTGGCTGCACAACAAAGGAATTTTGTAACTCCTCAAGAACTGAAAATTATAGTGAGATGTGGTAGAACGACAAGGAGAGAATAACGAAGAGGGTGAACCAGTTTGCGGTGTTTGTGTAGGTGAGGGATGTCATCTGTCAACGTTTACACACACACACATACACTTTTACCCATTTATTTAAATGAGGACATACTGGGGACGAATTCACAAAAATAAAACATTTGCATTTTTAGAATTACCCCCCCCCCCCCCACAAGTTTCTTTATTTATGAATGGACAAACATTTAAAGCAACACGTGATTTAGCCAAACTATGAGAATCACAAATGTCTTCCCTAAGTTGGTTTTCGTTACGTTTTCCATACATGCAGTCATGTGAAAAAGAAAGTACACCCCCCTTGAATTCTATGGTTTTACATATCAGGACATAATAAAAGTCATCTGGTCCTTAGCAGGTCTTAAAATTAGGTAAATACAATCTCAGATGAACAACACGCATGACATATTACACCGTGTCATGATTTATATAACAAAAATAACACCAAAATGGAGAATCCATGTGTGATAAACTAAGTACACCCTTACTGCATGCATAGGAATTAAGAGGCTATGTAGTGGTCAGGTGCTGCTAATCAAATGCCCTTGATTAATTGATCAACAGCAAGCGTGACCACCTCTATAAAAGCCGACGGTTTAGCAGTTTGCTGGTCTGGAGCATTCAGGTGTGTGTTAACACAATGCTAAGGAGGAAAGACATCAGCAATGGTCTCTTAGGGAAGCAATTGTTGCTGCCCATCAATCTGGGAAGAGTTAAAAGGCCATTTCTGAACAATTTCAAGTCCATCATTCTACAGTGAGAAAGATTAATCACACGTGGCAAACATTCAAGACAGCTGCCAATCTTCCCAGGAGTGGACGTCCCAGCAAATTCACCCCAACGTCAGAATATGCAATGCTCAGAGAAATTGCAAAAAACCTAAGAGGTACATCTCAGTCTCTACAGGCCTCAGTTAGCATTTTATATGTTAAAGTTCATGACCGTACAGTTTGAAAAAAGGCTGCTCAAGTTTGGCTTGTTTGGAAGGGTTGCCTGGAGAAAGCCTCTTCTCTCTAAAAGAACATGGCAGCACGGCTTAGGTTTGCAAAGTTGCATCTGAACAAACCACAAGACTTATGGAACAATGTCCTTTTGGACAGATGAGACCAAAGTGGAGATGTTTGGCCATAATGCGCAGCGCCACGTTTGGAGGAAACCAAACGCAGCATATCAGCACAAACCCCTCATACCAATTGTCATGCACGGTGGTGGAGGGGTGATGTTTTGGGCTTGTTTTGCAGCCACAGGACCGGAGCACCTTGCAGTCATTGAGTCGAACATGAACTCCTCTGTATACCAAAGTATTCTAGAGTCGAATGTGAGGCCATGTGTCCGACAGCTAAAGCTTGGCTGAAATTGGGTCCTGCAACAGGACAATGATCCCAAGCAGAAGGTGTGTCAGTGTCCCAGTCAATGTCCAGACCTCAACCCCATTGAAATGCTGTGGCGGGACCTTAAGAGAGCTGTGCGTAAACAAATGCCCACATTTATTTTTTGTACTTGCCAATACCTAGTGATGACATAACGAAGCAGAACACAGCCCAACCCTGTTTAATGACCCCTTTTGGGACAGCTGTGGCTCAGGTGGTAGAGCGTGTTGGCCACTAATCGCAGGGTTGGTGGTTTGATTCCCGGCCCACATGACCACACATGCTGAAGTGTCCTTGGGCAAGACACTGAACCCCAAGTTGCTCTTGGCCAAGTGAAACAGATTAGAAAATATCATTCACTTGTTCTGGTGAGATATGGTGCATTCAAGTAACGGCATACTTCAGCAGTTGCATCAGCAGTGACGTGGACCCTTTGTGTCTTCCCATATTTTATGGTCCAGGGGATCCCATAGGTTTTCCTCCCCATCATCTCCCTGTCCTTCAGCTGAAGTTGATGCTGGGGTGATTCCAGTGTAGCTGTAGCATGGATCTGTGCGCTGCATTGTTGTGTTGGACCTTGCAGCAACCATGTCCTTCAGTGCATGCCTTGAAGGAAGCGCATATGTTGGGTCAAGCTTCTTGACGAATGCCCTGAATCCCTCATCCTCCACCTCCTTGATGATCATGCCGTTTAATCCCTCATCAATGTCCTTTTGCCTCCATGATAAAAATGTATGAAATCATTACTTATTAAATTGTTCTTAATTTGCCTTTTAAATGCACGCAGCTTTAGAATTTTAGAGGGCCTAGAAAATTCAGTGTAGACAATGTAGCTAAACATCTTGTCTATGTACACCAGCAGTTCCAGATTCGGCGGATG
This sequence comes from Xyrauchen texanus, assembly GCF_025860055.1. Taxonomy (NCBI): domain Eukaryota; kingdom Metazoa; phylum Chordata; class Actinopteri; order Cypriniformes; family Catostomidae; genus Xyrauchen; species Xyrauchen texanus. Next base: position 3,257,366 of record NC_068316.1, read on the forward strand.
TATGCCCATCAGATAACACATTAGGGTTGTTGAAGCACAGGTGTCACAACATCGAGGAAATATTATTGTGATTTGACAACTATTGCTGACAAATCATGCACTTTACAAGATTGCTATGAAATGTGTTGTCCAAAAAAATGTCAAATCGCCAAAGTCCATGGCCCACGCAATAACCTAAAACATCTGGCCGTTTTTATTTCTTTTTTTTAGTTTATTTTTGGAGGGCTATCACGCCAGGTGATCAGCAAGACTTCTTGAGGCAAGCACTGACCGTGGATCAGTCCAAACACTATTTAATAACTTCAGTTCAAGTGTGCCGCACAAGCCCTCAAAAGTGAAGCCAAAACATCTCGATCGCCCCCCGGTGGCTGGTCCTAGTATAGGTCATAAACCCCGCCTCCCCATGTTATTCAGCGGGACGTGAGACCAATTAAACAATTAAATGACACTTCACATATCTTTTATCCAAAGATAGTTTCTGTCATTTACTGTCGTTTCTATCACGTTGATGTCATTTCAAGTGTTTGTTTTCAAAATAAGTTTGTTTTTAGTTATTTGATGCTATAAAAACGGTGCTGTGACATCATGATTGACAGCTGTGATTGACAGGTTCTCTGAGCGAAGTCACTGAAGCACCAACTGACTTTTTTTCGGGATCTTCGGAGGACTGAGGAGATTGGAGCTTTAAATTTAATATCTAAATTTCTATAATTAATTATTTCACACCGTCAAAAGTCAAAAGTGCAGGGGCGTGTGCTTGCGATTGATTCAGAGAGAGTGAGGGCGGGGCCTTGATTTCGCGGCTTTACTTCCTGCTCACTACTGCGCAGGTCTGGTCCCGAAATCGCAACTGCACAGACTCAAGTCCCAAGATGTCAGCGCCATATCGGGACACTGGCGGCTTCAGATCTCACCAATGGAAAAGAGCGAAGGGGCGTCGTCCATCTTTTTTTAACGTCCATGTTTCAGTTATAGTAACCAATATTAGAAAACTGACCCGAGATCAGTTGAACCCCTATGAGACAGGTTCACTCAGGTTTCAACTCCCGCTAGCGACGAACCACCGAAATGTCAAAATTTGGCCAGTTTGATACGCGCTTCAAAGCATCGAAACAAATGATTCGTAAAGGTTTCGAAGCTTTATGAAGGGAGGGTGCTTCTAAAATGTCCCACCACTACCAATACCTGTTAAACTCCATATCAGCAGTTTATTTCAACATTATCATCAAACAAATGAAAGTATATCAATTAATATATTCAACATTATATTGTATTATTTTAATCAAATGAAGTGCTTATATACAGAACCTCACAGCACTATCCTAAATACAACATTGGAGTTATTTTTGTCATACTTCATTTAAATTGGGCTTTTATATGGGTGGAGGTTGTTATGACCAAGGAGCTCTGACGTAATGACGGCAGATTCCCAATCTGGAAAAATGTGGTCGCTGGGTGACACAAAGTGACGATTAACCCGCAAAAGGCTACTATTTAAATAAATAAATATGTAGTCTGTATATGACCCATGCTAAAAACTGAATAGCTGCTCCGCCTGCGGTCATCTGCTTCAGAGTATGTGATGCTCATAATAGTGTTTTCCGTGTATGAGCCGTTTGCATTATGTACACGCAGTATCAGACCCGTACATCCCTGAATAATAATTGCAATCCCTAATAATTATTGTTATTATACAAGTGTGTGTATCTGTGTGTGTTTGTTTCAGGCGACCACTCTCCCACAGGGCACCATAAACCTGAATCAGTGTGTGGACGTTGTGGATGGTGAAAGCCGGACGGGACAGAAGCATTCGCTGTGTATCTGCACACCTGATCAAGACCATTACCTACGAGCTGAGAGCAAAGAGGTCATACATGGGTGAGTTACACACAAACACGCACAAATGACGGGTGATGCAGCGGTAGGTGTTCAAACTGTGAGGTCACGCATAAGTTAATTGTATGACATTTTTAACAACTTTTTGAAAAGTATCAAATGATGTGTTTCCAGAACTGAACTGATGTTCACAAGCAGTGTTGAGCGTCATTGTAATCAGATTTGCGAGGAAGTTACTTTATTTATCTTCCTCAAACGTTCTGGTTAGGGTTTGTTTTTAAACAACTAACCCTTAAGATATATACTTCTGCAGTTTGGTTCCAGAAGTAAAAATCCCATTTTTTTATCCCATAGACGAATTGATTTTCAACAAAACGTTACAAGCAATTCTAAACAGACCAACGAGGTTGTTCATCGATGGTATATGCATCCGTTGAAGCCATCCGTCTGCGTTACCTCAACTTCAGTGTTTAAAAATGTGTTTAATAGCGGAATGGTAAACAACTACATTACCCATGGTACAGCAGAGAAATATCCACCAATCAGAGAACTGCTGCCTGGTTTCAAAACCCTCGAAACGTGCCTCGTAACGACCGCGTGCTCCCATGATGCACTGCGAATGATGTAATCGATTCGGTCTTCTTTCATTATCACACTACTTATATATTTGCACATATTGTAATTAAGGTAAAATATATTGTTACTATACCTATAATCAATAGTTTTATATATTCCCGTAATTATTTATTCAATGACATCATTCGCAGTGTTTCATAGGTTTGTAGTCCTTGCCCTCATGAAAGACGGTAAGCACACAGTCTTGTACATTTTGTTTTTTGTGCGATTTTTAAAATACTTTTTTGCCTCAAAACAAAGTTTGTGATGTTGTGAGTCTCCTCTGAGCTGGTTGGTTCGGTTCATGGCTTACAGCTCTTTTATGAAGGATTTTATTAAAAGTCTATGGAAGAAATGAATGTGGAAAATACTTCCGGAACCCAGGCGGCTGAAAAAGTGGGCGGGCACTGTTGCACTCTATTGACCCTTTGTTAAGCCCCGCCTTAAATTATTTCTGACCAATCCTGTTTTTCAACTGTTGCCCCACCACCATTTCTCTGACGAGCTTTGGGAATAATGTGTATTTGGGTAGTTTCAAGCAGGATTTTATCAGTGATCCAAAATAATTTTAAAAAAAATTGTTGTTGCTGGGTCACTTGTAATAGTGACACGAGGTTCCTCAAGGTTTTTTTTTCTTTCTTTTTAAAAATATGTTTAATTATTGAGAAGTGCATGCTATGTTTTAAAGTGAATAGCTTGTGGGTTCAACATCCCAGATGTGTATGACTGACTGTCTTCTCGTGTGTGTGTGTGTGTGTGTGTGTGTGTGTGTGTGTGTGTGTGTATATATATATATATATACACACACACACACACACACACACACACACACACACACACACACACACAATGTATATACAGAGTTTTGCCGATAACCGATAGTTCCAAAAATCAACTCTCAGCACAGATTAATTGGTAAAACCGAAATATCGTTGTCAGATGCTTTGAGAGAGGGGACTCATCAGACATAATTAACATTTTATTGTTACGTTCTTATCTGTGTTACAAATATAAAGCAATCGGAGTATTTTGATTCTGAAAACAGTGCGTTCTTACAGCGTGTGTGTGTGTGTGTGTGTGTGTGTGTGTGTGTATCTAATCACACTGTACTGTGCAAAAGTTTAAGGCACTTGGGAAAAATGTTGCATAGTGAGGATGTCTTCAAAAGTAATGCCATAAATAGTTTTAATTTCACTTAATATCATACAAGTCCAGTAAACATTAAAAATAGCTAAATCAATATTTGATATTTAAAACAGCACCAATTCTCCAGATACACCTGGACACAGTTTTTCTTGGTTGTTGGCAGATCGGATGTTCAAGTTTCTTGGAGAATTCGCCAAAGTTCTTCTGTCTATTTCAGCTGTCTCGATTGCTTCTGTCTCTTCATGTAATCCCAGACTGACTCGATGTTCAGTGGGGGCTCTGTGGGGGCCATGACATCCGTTGCAAGGCTTCCTGTTCTTCTATTCTAATCTTTTCTGTTTGCAGAAGTAATGTTTGGGGGTCTAACATTTATATTTCCTACTGACACACTAAAGCTGAAGATATAAATAACCATCTGCTTTTGTGACACCTCTTATGTTCCTAACACTTCTGCGTAGTACTAGATACACACACACACACACACACACACACACACACACACACACACACACACACACACACACACACAAAACTCTTCATCTGGTGAATACTTACAGAAAGAGCATTGTAATGGAGGCAAGTCTTTGTCATTTCAATTTAAGAGTCCCCGATGTATTTTGGGCTTGTTTCTAGTTAAAAGTCCAGTGTTATTCACCAAATCATTTTTGAGCCACAATGTATGTGCCCTTCCTAGTAAGGAAAGACGAAGACATTTTGTATGATCCTATAAATCGGCTTATAAAACTACCGACAAGATCCAGTATCGGTCGACCTCTAAACCTTTACAGTTTATTTGATATGAAATGAATATAAAAGGACAGATTGTGGCTATTGTTCTGCTAAGGTTGAAATAGCTTTTAGAAATGAATGCATTTTAATGAGTAATGTAACTGTTCAGACAAAGTAATAAGTACAGTAATCCTGTTACAGACTAGGAAATGTAATTAATAACAGATTTATTTTTGGAGTAAATTCCCCAACACTGTTTGTGTTTAGGTGGCAGGAGGCGCTGATGGTGTTTCCTCGAACCAACAAACAAAACCAGAAGAAGAAAAGGAAAGTGGAGACGCCCACCCCACAGGTACACACAGATGCACTGACGTGAGGGATTTTAAAGGAGTAATTTACATTTTGAAGAGTGTTCATGCTGCTCTTTTGCATACAGTGAAAATGAATGGGGACGGATGCAGAGGCTCCATAAAAGCCCCATTAAAGTAGATAATTCACTATATTTCAAACGTAAGGATCAGACCAAAATTTAAGTCTGTATTCACTGAGAATCTTCCCTCTGTCAAAACTCTCAAATCTCATGCTTACGTACATTCAGTGACGTCAAACATCTTTGGTTCTTGTGTGTCCCGTGACTGATCTCAACACGATTTATTTAGTTTAAGTGTTTTCAGAGGTTTTCATGTTATAACTTCAGAAAGGAATGTTTTTTTTTGTAATATAGAGATGGATTTGGTACCCAATGTCAAACTTTATGTTCTTTATTTACCATTTATTCTCTATTTCATCTATTGAAATATAAAATCAATGCATCGGTGTCATTCAACAACTTCACAAAATGTGTTTTTCTGCATGCATAAGCTTTATTTTGCCCTGTTGCTACAGTTAACACACCTACACCTAAAGATTTACCAAATATATCACCTCTGAAGACCAATCACAGCAGAGTATGCTCTCTGAAAGGAGGAGTTTAAAATGAATCCTTTAGAATGGACCAATCAGAGCAGAGTAGGCTCTCTGAAAGGAGGAGTTTAAAATGAATCCTTTAGAATGGACCAATCAGAGCAGAGTAGGCTCTCTGAAAGGAGGAGTTTAGAATGAATGCTTTAGAACGGACCAATCAGAGCAGAGTAGGCTCTCTGAAAGGAGGAGTTTAGAATGAATCCTTTAGAATGGACCAATCAGAGCAGAGTAGGCTCTCTGAAAGGAGGAGTTTAGAATGAATGCTTTAGAACGGACCAATCAGAGCAGAGTAGGCTCTCTGAAAGGAGGAGTTTAGAATGAATCCTTTAGAATGGACCAATCAGAGCAGAGTACGCTCTCTGAAAGGAGGAGTTTAGAATGAATGCTTTAGAACGGACCAATCAGAGCAGAGTAGGCTCTCTGAAAGGAGGAGTTTAGAATGAACGCTTTAGAACGGACCAATCAGAGCAGAGTAGGCTCTCTGAAAGGAGGAGTTTAGAATGAATCCTTTAGAACGGACCAATCAGAGCAGAGTAGGCTCTCTGAAAGGAGGAGTTTAGAATGAATCCTTTAGAACGGACCAATCAGAGCAGAGTAGGCTCTCTGAAAGGAGGAGTTTAGAATGAACGCTTTAGAACGGACCAATCAGAGCAGAGTAGGCTCTCTGAAAGGAGGAGTTTAGAATGAATGCTTTAGAACGGACCAATCAGAGCAGAGTAGGCTCTCTGAAAGGAGGAGTTTAGAATGAATGCTTTAGAACGGACCAATCAGAGCAGAGTAGGCTCTCTGAAAGGAGGAGTTTAGAATGAACGCTTTAGAACGGACCAATCAGAGCAGAGCAAGCTCTCTGAAAGGAGGAGTTTAGAATGAATGCTTTAGAACGGATAATTGAACGAGTCGTATTTGACACTGGGAAAAAAAGTAATGCTGCAATTTAAATTATCTATTGAGATATATATATATATATATATATATATATGTATGTATATATGTATGTATGTATGTAGTATGAGACCTTTAAAACAAAATTTGGCACATTAAAAACCATAATTGGTGCTCTTTAAAATCTTATCAACAGTGATCATGTTATTGTAAAATTTCAGTACTGAATTATTTGTCTTGCATCTGTTTGCATACTGACTTGTTATTGCACTGCAAATAATCATATTTTTAATCTGTGTTTGTGTCCCATTTTCCATTTTTTAAATATCTAAACAAAATTGTGTAAGATATTAAAGGTGTCATATGAAAGCTTAATATCTGAACTTTTCAGAGATACCATCACTTCTACATTTATGTTACATAAAATAACAAAATAAGGCCTCAAAACATTCACATTGAAAATGAGTGCCCCTAGAGCTAATGGGGTAGAAATATTCATATAAAAATACAACTGCACGCAGCACCAAAATAGACAAGTCCTATATTAAGTAAAAGCTCTCTTTTCTCAGGAATACTGTACAGTTTATTCTGTTGCACTAATACCACAGTTCGAAAGTTTGTCAAATAATCACAAAGTGAAATATGACTTCTGTAAATCATCAAATACAAACCGCTTGCTTGGCTTAGATGTCCACAACAAAGTAAGCCATCATCAAAATATGTTTTCGACTATTGATGATAAAACTTTAGCAGAGAGCAGGATCTCAGCTTTCTAATGACCCGTAGATTGAGTTTGTAGTCCACTCAGAGGCCGAGATATTCAATGAAATAATGAGGGTGTTGCTTGAACTGAACATTAGACTGAATGTCTATGGACGAGCACATCTGTGAGGGATGAGCGCCACCTACAGTTCAGACCCGTATAATGTGAGAGAGAACAAATATTCTAGTGCTTGCTGCCATCTAGTGGAATAAAATGAGACTTTTCAAAGTGAGGTTGAGTAAACAGAACCAGAATTACATGTTTACAAAGTTAGGACAACAACAAATTTAAAAAAAAAAATTCTGTTTATCATAAGATTATAAACACATACAATATTATTTATGAATAATTGGAGACTTTTATACATTTGGGTGGTTCTCTGAAAATGTTTTGCAATTAGTCCACAGTATGCGTGAACGGTGAGCTTTTAAATTTGAGTGTGAAAAATTGTGGGCGGCAGCCCAAAAATGCACCGTGTGATCAAATCACTTACTTCCCTTTTCTGTGTAAAGTTACATCCAATTTTATAACTTCGTTGCCATGATGACGTAATGTCAACAAACCCTAAAATGACTGTAAAAATGACAATTTAAACAACTTCACACATTTTAACAGAAGAATGAATGTAAGTGTTTATATAAGATTATAAGCTTCACATTTCTGCCTTTTAAACCCTCCAAATATTGGCCCCATTCAAGTGCCTCACGGTAACCTCGATTTATGCTTTTGTTAAAGAAAAGGAGGGACAAGTCCTAATTTCTCTTCCATATTCTTTCAAACAAAATGTCTGGTGTCACATTGTATTGTGGTTGAATTAAACGTTCACACTTAACCATGAATTGATGAAGTATTTGTAGTAAACAGAAGATATGTTTGTATTGTTAGGTTTCGTTTATTTTGGTCTGACCCCCTGACCTGTGTTTTTGTCAGGATACTGCTCTGCTAGCGGGTCGATGCTCCCAGCAGAACATGAATGGGTGTATTGTAAGTTTGACGAAACCGCCACGATCTGACCAATCAGAGCGCAGCACTGAAATATGATCGTCAAAGCACGTGTTCTGGGGGTTTTGTGGGAATAAATGAAAGGCAGAAAGGAGAATAATGTTTGATAAATAAACTTGTTTAATAAATAAACAAACATGTGCTTCCGCTGGGATGCTGGGTGGCTTATGCAGACGTGTGTGTGTGTGTGTGCTGAAATGTGGTGAGTGATTTTTAGGATTTAATCAAAAGGGTGGTCAGGTGAAAACAGGAAAAGTTAATCTGTGTGTGTGTTTTGTGCGGGGTGTGGTGCTGAGCCTGAGCGTGAATCAGTGTGTGGATGAAATCATGGCACAATAGCTCATTTGTTATCAGCCTGAGAGCTTAGACAGTTACATTCATGTGTGTGTCTGTCTGCATACTCGCTCACACACAGGTGTTTTTTACATCAAGGGACTCTTTGTTCTAGTCTGTGTAAGGGTTAGTTAAATATTATGCTTTACTGTATGTCTCTGTGTGTTTTCAGGAACCGGGTCCTGCGAAGGTGACCGTCACTAGTGCGAGTGGTAGCAACAGCAGTATGGTGTGTCTGCCCAGCACTATAGCTCAAGCTGAGAGAGTGCCACCCACCCAAGCTTCCCTGTGGCAGGAGGAATCATGGAGTCGAGCTGCTGTACCAACAACCTGTCCTTCCTCCAATCTGAGCCAACATTCAGAGGGTACCTGTATAATAATAACGGTTGTAAATACATCGTAAAATAACAACAGCAGTATTTATCTACATATATAAACCAAATTGAATACTCATGGGAATTAATTTTCTGTATATGCACCAACATAAAAATATGTGCTTAAACATTTTAATACACAAAAAGATGTCAAACTGAGACTCCCGTGAGCGTTTTTGAGTGATGACACAAACCAAACGTTGAATAAGAGTTTATAATGACGTTTAATGGACACATGCATTCTATACAATTAGATGATTGTGAATATTTGGTGCATCGCCTAGTGTGATTTTTGTCTTTCATGTGCTCAGAATCAAGAAGCTCAAGTGTTGGTCGTAAGCCTCGGGTGGAGAGTGGATATTTTTCACTGGAAAAAAACAAACCCGAACAAGACGAAGGACGACCGCATCAACGTCAGCGCGAGCCGGAGTCCGAACTACCGCAGCAGCTTCCCACTCTTTTCTCTACTTCCTTTTCCTCCTCTCGCTCCAGGTATCTGTCCATCGACCCTGAACATATCAGCTCCCCAGTCAACACACAGATGCCACAAAACAACATGACACACACTGTTGCTAACACACCGACTTCTGATGACGCCAGCGCTAACAAACACAACACACACTCTGACAACACGCAAAGACCTGTTAGATCAGATAAGCATCTTTCACCTGAAACACACACTCATGACTCCGTGGACGCCACATCATTGGGTTTCCAGACCTCGGCTAAACTCCGCTCCCCGACATGCACCCATCACAGCCCGGAAACGCACTCAAACTCACATATAAGCCACACAAACATTCTCCCATCATCCCTGTCATCTTCTCAGAGCTCTTTGGACTCTGATTTGAGTCCCCAAAACTGCAGCTCTGTGCCCAGTGTGGGCGGAGCCTCGGGCAGGGTGGGGCGAGTTGGGCAGAGTTACGCCGCCTTGGCAGATGTGCCGCGGGCGCTAAGACTCCGTCATCGGGAAACATTCCGATCCAATCAGAGGCGACCGGATCTGAGGGCACGAACAAGGAGCCCGGGCAGGGAGGAAGTAGAACGACTGTTCGGACAGGAACGAAGGTGACTAGCCCATACTATTACACACACACACACAAAGTTCTGTTCCACAACCTAGTGAGCTCCCTCACTGTCTACTGTCTAAATAGGCAGCTAGCTTCCAAGGCAAAATTCTAACCTCAACTCGTCCGTTTCAAAGTGTTCAAGCATCCCTTAATCTTAAGCAGCCTTTGCAATGAGAGTGCAGCTATGATGCCTAAAACTGCTGTCTAGGTAGGCAGCTCACCAGAGTTTGGAACAGAGCCACACCCACACACTCCAGTTACATTAAAAACACACATACAGGGGTCTGGGTAGCTCCGCGAGTAAAGACGCTGACTATCACACCTGGAGTCGCGTGTTCGAATCCAGGGTGTGCTGAGTGACTCCAGCCAGGCTTCCTAAGCAACCAATTGGCCCGGTTGCTAGGGTGGGTAGAGTCACATGGGGTAACCTCCTCGTGGTCGCTATAATGTGGTTCTCGCTCTCTGTGGGGCGAGTGGTGCGTTGCGTGTGGATGCCCCTGAGAATAGCGTGAAGCCTCCACACACCTAGGTCTCCACGGTAACACACCCAGATGGTCTCAAACGTGGAGGCAACTGAGATTCGTCATCCGCCACCAGGATTGAGGCAAGAGGACTTGGCCACCACGAGGACTTAGAGTGCATTGGGAATTGGGCATGTCAAATTAGGGAGAAGGGGGGGGAAAAACACACTTCAAATATCTGTTAGAATACTTTCATGTTTTATTGCCTGATTTGCCTTTTATATAGACTTATAGTAAGTAGATACACAGTTCTGTACAGTACAGCAAACTGAAGTTATGCCAGCTAGTTCCCATGCAGTGTAAACACAATCTGCTCGCCCGGTCCGAGCCAACACGCCTGCTGTGTTGAAGTCTCAGAGTAACGTGGAGGTTATGTCGCCACCTGCTGAATCTGACTGGAAGGATACGATTATCTGTCAATGACACTCAGGACATGAATCGGCAGGGAGGAAGTGCTTCTATTTCTATGTCTTGAGTTCTCAGATTCATCATGAAATTCATCTCATTCTTGCTGCTTTATCGCCACCTAGTGAAGACTGTGTGAAACTGAACTTCCACACTGATCTCTCTTCCATTTTGCTGAAAACTTATAGGGGTAGTTAGCCCACAAATTTAAATGATGTCATCATTTACTCACCCTCATGTTGTTCCAAAGCTGTATGACTCTCTCTCTCTCGTCAATGGAGCACAAAAGCAGATGTTATGCAGAATGTTAGACTCTGTCACCATTCACTTTCATTGTATGGAAAAAAGGATGTTTTTTTTGTGTTTCACAGAAGAAAGTTGTACAGATTTGAAACGGGTTTGAAAATGCTCTTTATTTCTGCTCTGTTCTCATTTAATTTCAGTTTCTTTGGCTCTTGCACTTTTTGCCTTTTTTTATTTGATCTGTTTTTCCTCTTTTTCAGGCAGCCCTATGAAACTCTGCCCTTCCTGCCCTGTGCCACGCCCTGCCATGCCTTCTGCCACGCCCACTGCTTACTTTCATTCCATCTGCTGGGGCTAAACTATAACACATACACACAAACACACAAATGATATCTATCCTTAAGACAAAGTCTAAAATATTAAATATTAACCCTGACAAATGATTGTACAAACTTGTGCTCTTTAGGGTTGTGCTCATAGCTGTGGTGGCTGGTTTCCTGCTTCTCTCTCTCTCTCTTCCTCCATCTGATCATATACGACACATAGAATTAATCTTAAATATTGTGACAGACTGATGTCATTCTGTCTAACATCTTAGATACACTTTTAAAAGGTGATGTGTGTATCTTCTGCATCGCTAGCAGCACCAAGAGGAATTACAATCTATATGAGCAGCCTGACTGGGTATGACATAAAAAAACTGACTCAACCATTAGCATGAAATCAGGGCGGGACTACATGTTTGATTGACCAATGGAAGACAAGTGGAGTGTTTGAAACCTCACAAGATAATCAGATGTATAGATCATTAGATAATCCACATGAAGCACAATGTTACATATGGCCACCAGGAGATGGCGCCAAATACACGACACAGACTCAATGATGACTCAAATGACACAGAATGAAACTCATTCTGTGAAATCTCATGACTAAAATCATGTCTGCATGCTATGCAAACCTTTAGTCATTGTTGTGTTTGCATGTGTAATTAGTTCTTATGTACAATTATTATTTTTAAGAGGCTTTTGGACACATGGAGATGTTTTTGTACACTAGGATAAATAATTTTTGTAATGCTATAACCTTTAATTGCTTTGTCGTATCAACACAAACATTTTCTCAGATACAGTTGACATGATTGGGAACAAAACAGAAGCAGTTTTTCATGGCCAACTTATTTACACGCACAGATATGTCATGTCAAATCAGAAAAATAAGAAAAACAAAAAAGTTTGGCTCAAATTTATTTTCAGCAGTTTCTTAGGCTGAGTCTTTATAAACACCCTCAGAGCTTTAAGGGTTAAGGAAAGGTTTTAAAGAATAAAATCTTATAGAGGACTTTAAATGTGCTGTAAGCTATTTCTTTTTGGATAACCATGTTCACTAATGTGTGTATTTTATATTGGCTCTTTTATTTATTGTTTTATAAAAGCTTTATTTTGGACTCAAAAATAGAATATCAGTCTGTAAAAGAACTTTTCTGCTGTTGTTGTTTCTGTTCTGAGATCTGTGTTTGTGTGATTTACCGCAGGCGCTCGCAGGTTATCGAGAGATTTGAGTGTAATGACGCTGTCGACACTCCTGAGCAAATGGACACAACAAGTTCTTTAACAGAGTCCGCCCTTTCCTACTCTAGAACGGCCAATCAGAGAGCAGGACGCAATGAGAGACGCCTCTCCAACCAGAAACAGGTTCTCTATCGTTATACTGTAGTTTAATATTGTAGAGAATTAATATAGAGTTGTTTATACATTCAAACGTGGCTCATTTAATCAGAGTATTGATGCCGACTACCACCCCTGGAGTCACAAGGTCGAATCCAGGGCGTGCTGAGTGACTCCAGTCGGGTCTCCTAAGCAACCAAACTGGCCCGGTTGCTAGGGAGGGTAGAGTCACATGGGGTAACCTCCTCGTGGTGGTGATTAGTGGTTCTCTCAATGGGGCGTGTGGTGAGTTGTGTGTGGATCATGGAGAGTAGCATGAGCCTCCACATGCTGTGAGTCTCCGCGGTGTCATGCACAACGAGTCACGTGATCAGATGCGCGGATTGACAGTCTCAGAAGCGGAGGCAACTGAGACTCGTCCTCCGCCACCCGGATTGAGGCGAGTAACCGCACCACCACGAGGACCAACTAAGTAGTTGGAATTGGGCTTTACAAATTGGGAGAAAATTTGGATTTAAAAATAGAGATTTGATTGAGTCTGTAACCTGTAATAATCATATCTGCATCACTGAATTCATTTTTAATCTCTGTGTTAATATGTTGCAGGAGTTTTCGTTGGATTCAAGTAAAGGCCGAACAGATGCTGTTTCATCACTAACTGGTTACAGAAGAGCCAAAAGTCTGGACCGCAGAGCCACGGAGACACTCATGGCTGTGAGTGCATATAAATAAAACTTTTAATAGTTACTATACTAACTCCAAAGGAATTACAGTTACATAAGCTGTTTATCAAGTACTGAAGTAATTCAATATATGGGTGTTTCTTCAACTTCAGTCACTTTAAGCAACTGTGAACTTAAAAGTCTTAAACATCTGTAAAACATTGTTCTCATTTTTACATGCTCACTAGTTTATTTATTAATATGTCCAACAGTGTATGTACATGCATCACAGGAGACTTTATTTCAGAAAGGCATGAAAGTTCCCACCACACAGTGTCATTTCCAGCACGTCCCAATGATGCTGATGGAAATCACATTTATAGAAAGTAATTAAAATGGGCTACTTCATAAATACAATTCAATAATATTTTCACACTTATTGGATAATTTGGCAAAATTACAGCTTGATTAGAAATGATGGACAAAAACAAAATAGTGATATTTGTCTTGATTTTTCTTTGTTTTCTTCAAACATCACTGGTCTCATATTTCATCTCAAGCATGCTCTTCAGTACATGTGGTTAACATGTACACTAACTATAAAAAAAACTTTATTAGGGGTTAAAATAATAACACCAGCATTTTGGGACATTTGTCATTTTTTAAAACATTTATACAAATCATTTTCACACAATAAATATTGAAATACTGATTTTACTCTTAGTTTATAATATCGTTGTTTTAAACATGTCATAAATTGAAAATGCATTTTAAAAATACAAAGTTTAATATGGCAAAATAGGCTAAAACTGTTAAATCAGTACATCAAATTAATTTGAAAAGTACATAAATAAATAATGAAGGTTCTGTTAAAAGTTTCCAAAAATTCCAGTTTTAAGAAGACCTTCGTATAGCAAAAAAAAAAGCTGAAATGTTGTTAGTTTTAATAAAAATCAACCCCTGGGACATGAAAGAGCTTCAAGTTGAAAAACACTCATTTATGGCAAATCTTTGAGTCAGAGATATTGCATTTATTGAGCTTTTATATTGAGAATTCATTCAGGATTAACATTCGGTGTTTGTAAAATATGTACGGGATAAGGGACCCTTATACAAGAACTATTACACGGCTATTTGCTTAATATAATAAATAAATGCACATTTAATCATTTGAGTTGGAGTTATTTGATTATGTAAGAAGAAAGAGATTGTGGAGTGAAACAAAACACATGAAACTAGCATGTCGATGTAGGAAATAGTTTGTCTGTACAATGGTCAAATATAGAGTTTAGCGCTCATACAGACATATCTGACCGCAGAATGCCGCGATTGACCAATCAGAATAAAGTATTCCAGAGGGCCATGTAATAAACCACTTTCTTAAGAATGCAACACGTTTGTTTGTTTAGTGGCTGTGAGACCGTTTAGAGTGACTGTGCGTGCATGTTTCAGCTGTTATTACCGCGTCCATGCAGACCCGACCCCCTGATTATAAATAGCATACGCTCAGAGCGTTAGCACCACAGACATCAAGATCTGAAACACACATGCCCAAACACACACACGAGAACACAGATTCATGTTCATACACTCAGAAAGACAGAATGTGAGTCAGAAGCGTGTGAAGAACAGGTCACAGATGAAACTCAACAAGAATAAGGTACTGTGAACGGTTAACTTCCGAACGCCTGGTGGGTGTGAGCACGACCACTCGACTCTATACTGCAGCATTAGATACTGTATGAAAGGGTGTGTATTCATGGTTGTGGTATTTAAGGTTGTAGAATAGTTTGTTTATAGCTTTGTGATGTAACAATGCCTGTTTGAAAATTCCAGTTCTAAAGGGTAAACAAAAAGAACGTAAGTGGATGAAAATGAAGTGTGATCTTTTTTTGCATTGTGGCTTTGTTGTCATGGCAATTTCCCCCCAGAATTCTCACTTCTGTAAAGTGAACTAAATATCATTCTTATACCATAATTAAAATCTCAAACATGTGTACTTACAGTTTAATAATCTATCATTACACATATACAGTGTGTAGTAGTATACATGTATAGTTCAATAATATTTCATTTTATATACTGGGGTGGGACCAAGTCAAGTCCTCAACTTTAAGGATCAAGTCTTAAGTCATTAGTGCTCATTGCCCAAATTAGTGGCTGAGAATTAATTACTGTAGTAATTACACCCTGCATAGTGTATTAGCATGTTTTAGCAAAATGTGGGGACTTCTCGTAGGCATAAGTTCCTACTTAATGTTAAATTAGTGATCTGGAACGATTTTGCAGTGACACCATTTGACCATCTTAAATACGGGACAAATCGCGTCCAGTATTGATTCAATACGGGACGCATAATTTCAGCTTTAAATACAGGACGATCCCGTATTTTACAAGATGGTTGGCAACCATTTGTTCACAGTGCCTCGTTTAGCTGGTTCCAGAGATGACTGTAGTTGCAGTGCACTGAGCTCTGTGGAACTAAGTAGCTAGCTAACCCAGCTAACATGCTAAGTTAAATGCTACTGAACCATAGCTGACGTGCAACAGTTAACAATCTCAACTTACCTCTGTCTGTGGGTTTTCAGATGCCTCACAAAATTAATGAAGCATAATTTTTAAACCACAGGTTCTGCATGTTGCATACTTTTGTTGGCTTCGATATTGTATTCTTTATATCCAAATTAAATTACCTTTGGGATCATTTGACTGTCGTCCTCGAATGCGCAGTATTCAAACTTGGTCCTACTCTCGTAGAAGTTGATTGGTTGCATCTCTGATTGGTTGAATGCGGAGTGTGGAAATGCAGATTTGAAAATCAAACTAATTGTTTATTAGGGAAATGAATCGTTGATTTGCTGCACATTTTAAATGCACAACTCTGATCTTTGGGTTCAAGTCAAGTCGCTGTTGTCGAAGTCTTAAGTCGAGTCGCAAGTCTTTGATTATGACAAGTCAGAAGTCATTCAATTTGTGACACGAGTCCAAATAATGCGATTAGAGTCCACAACCCTGCTGTACACGATATAGAGTAGGAAACTGACATATAATGTGACATATAAACATTCAAGGTTGGATTTCAAACATTGAACAAACTGCGACTGAATTGAAGACTGAAGAAATAATATATTTGTTTCTGTCCTCTTCGAAAGTGTTTATCTGTCACTGAAAAGTTCATTTAAAGGAATATTCCGCATTCAAAACAAGTTAAAATCATTAGTCAGCCTTTGTGGCATAAAACCACAAAAATTTATTTAGGCTGGTCCCTCCTTAACAAAAAGCCAAAATCGAGTTTACTGTGAGGCACTTATAATGGAAGTGAATGGGGCCAATTTTTAAAGGCAGAAATGTGATGCTAATATTTTTATAGAAGCACTTACATCAATTTTTCTGTTTAAGAAGAATTTTTATGAGCTGTGAAGTTGTTTAAATTGTCATTTTTATGGTTGTTAAAGGGTTTACGCCGTAGCAAAGTTGTAAATTGGATATATTTATATTTATGAGTATTTTAAAGTTTATGATTTGGCCCCATTCACTTCCATTGTAAGTGTCTCACTGGAAACCAGATTCATGCTTCTTTTTTTTTTTTTTTAAAGTAGGGACGTGTCTAAATAAATTTTTGCAGTAATCAATATTATGCCACAAATGCTGCCAACTGAGCTCAACTTGTGAGGAACCGGGAATATTCCTTTAATCTATGACCTTAAAGGTGCAGTATGTACGATTCAGAAACGCTTGTTATTAGTGACACTTGTGGCCGTTAAGTGAACTGCAGCAGCGACCTGTTGCTCGTGCACACACTCCATAGGGACGCGAGCATCGGCCAAAACAATGACGTAATGTACAAAGAGACTGAACGTGATTCACCGGCATCATGCTGACAGATGAGGGAACATAATTAAAATGACACAGTTATGATTGTTTTAATACAAACTTTGAGACTAAACTAAAACTACATATTAGCTAACATAGCGATAGCATACTGCTACACACATACAGCTACATACTGCTGAACCATACCAGACTGTTTACTGTTGCACTATTGTATGTTTTGTATGTCATATGTTGTACTATGTTGATCAAGAAACCAGCGTATTTGCTTAAATGTGTCCTGCATTCCTGACTATTAGAATAAAGAGAAGAAAGTTGAAATTATTTGAAAGTTATGAAGCAAGGTAGCTTGCAATTTCGTCAGCGTTAGCAGGTAAGATGAAGTTAGCTAAAATGACTCAATCCTTACGGCGTTATATTTCACATGATTTCCAGTTATGTTGCTTACCTGTCCAATAAGAAGAACGCCAATTCAGGGTCTGTTTTGATCCCCAAAACCGAACGAAGGTCCCTCAAGGAATCAAATGCCGTGCCGATGTTCACTCACTTTTTCGTTCGACCACGATCGCGTTCCCGCTTAGCCAGACTGGATTCAGTAGATACATGTTTTTGGGGTTTTTGTCTTTCTCTGAGTTTGTGTTGGAGTCGGTGTTGTGCTGGGAGCCGGACGTTTGCTGGATTCCATCTCTAAGATAACGTTACCTAGTGTTGCTGTTTGTTGTTGCTGTTGAATAGCGGAAGAGAAGCACTGAGGCTCTCGGGAGCATAAACGTCACATCCGTTGAATATTCCCGGCAAAACTGACCCGCTCCCTTCACATTCAAATCAGTCTACAGGCTTTAATAGGCAGCCTTGGAAGTCCGGGAAGGGATCATTTTTAAGTTGCGTTACAAGCCGTTCACACATTGGCAAAAAATTATTATTTTGAAAGTAAAGTAAGGGATTACTCTTAATTTTCACTAATTTAATTACAGTTACTTCTGATGTAATGGTGTTAAATACTGTATGGACTAAAGAACAATTCTATATAAAAAAAAAAGTGAATTTAAAACATCTACTGATAAAATATATGATTTCTAATTTAACGCCGCCCTCTTAAATTATTTGGGCAATTCATGAATAATTTATTTGATTTTATATGATTTATTTGAAAGAATTAAAAGAACAGTTTCATGTCTATCCTTGAATTTTTCATCTGGTCGAGGTTGATCAGGGTTTTAGAAAGTAATTAGTAATAAGTAATGCAATTACTTTTCAGAGAGTAACTAGTACAGTAATCTAATTACAGTGTAGAATATGTAATTAGTTGTTAGTAATTAATAACTTGTTTTTTTACATTTTAGAAATTTTAGATTCACTCATTAGATTCATAGATAATTTTTAATTGTTTTGCCCCCTCCTGTCACATCTCTTTACAGCCTGACCTGCTGAACTTTAAGAAAGGATGGATGACCAAACTATACGAGGATGGACTGGTGAGTCTTAGTCTGAGTTTAACCATCCAGGTTTATTTGGTTGTTATTTTTGGGGGGTGCCCTGCGGAAAAGAATAGCTTAGCCACGTGACTACGCCACCACGAGGACCTTAGAGCGCATTGGGAGAAAATAAAAAATATAAATGATTCAATGTAGAAACGCCTTAATCTTTCATGCTATGGTTCACCATAACATGTATTATTACTTTTTTCAGTTTGGTTAAGCTAGTAAAAGTCATTTTAGAGGTGTGTTTTTTTCTGGATTTGTCATTTTCTCTCTCTCTTGGTCTCAGTGGAAGAAACACTGGTTTGTTCTGACGGATCAGAGTTTGAGGTACTATCGGGACTCCATCGCTGAAGAGGTTTGTCTTTACAGCAGTGCATGTAACCAAACCGTTGTGATTATCTCTGAACTTTGAATGCATTTTGCACGTGTGACGTGTTTGCTAATCTCCCTCAGGCTTCTGATTTGGATGGAGAAATTGATCTGTCCACGTGTTACGATGTGACCGAATTCCCAGTTCAAAGGAACTATGGTTTCCAAATCCTGGTGAGTGATGCCCTTGCCTAAATGGAAAAACGTGTGCTTGTGAGGTATTGATGCTTGACAAGCATGTCTGCTAGACAGCAGTGGTATGTTTTCACACCTAAATAAAGCAGTGGTGATGTTTGTGTAATCCTAACACTGTTCTTCTCTAAGTATTGTGTCATCACTAATGTCACCTGATCTGTCAACAGTCATAGCTGTGACATCATCACTTCTCTCTAAAATAACAGCTCTTCTGACAGGTCTAATACACCTGTTGGATGTTTGTTCGTAATATAATTTTTCCTCCACTATAGATTTACTTGATCTATTGCTCATACTTTGGGTTGCTGATTTAAACCAGCAAATGTCAGATTTTCACCTGGTGGGTGAAAACAAAAGTGGGTGCACAAAACATTGAAGGAGGGACATGAGCTATATAGGCTTAAAAAAATAATAATAAAAATGTAATCAGTATTTTTGCCTTGTTTTCTAGCAGGGGTGATATTATAATAGCCTATAATAGAAGTGTGTTAAAATAACCAGCTAATATTCATTCAGAATATTGTCATTTTCTGTAATAAACATTTAGAAAGTTATGCAAATGCCAAAAGTTGTGCCAAAAGTGCCATTTTTATTCTTCATTTATTAAGTTCAGAATTGTTCATTTTGGCATAAGGTTGTTTAGTGACCAAGTGCCACTTTTATGCCAGGTGACTGGCAGCAAATTAACGTTTTCATGTGTTTTGGAAGCACCGAGTCGTTCAGGACTGAAACGAACAAGAGCTCACAGTGCGCGATCACACATTTGCGTGCTCATTGTGAAGTCACACATTTTTAGGGGGGCTCAGGTGACATTTAGGGGGGGCTGAAGCCCTTCTAAATAGGGTTTATCAGCACCTATGTTTTCCAGTAATAAAGTCTAAACAGCCTTAAAGCAAGAAGAACACTTGAGAAGCTAAATTGTGTAACAAGATAACAAGACTTGCTTTCAGTGAATATATCTTGAATAAGTTTATTTTTCTTACCCCATTTGCCCCATTGGCATAAACCTCACTACATCTGGTTAGATTTGCACTTAAAACTAGGGATGGGAATTCATCAATACTTTGATATTTGAATATTTAAACTCGTAAAAAACGAATATTTGAATATAATATTTAAATGAAGGTAAAAAAACATTGTAAAATATTTTTTTAAGTCATAAAGGTTCTAATTACATTCAAAACAAGCTTCTATCATGTCCTGTGTGTTTTTTTAAAGTTATTATTTAAACAAGCAATGCATGAAAACAAAAAAAAGAACAGCGTAAAAGCATTTAAGCTCTCGCAAAGCGAAGAAAAAGAAACCACTAATGAAGTAGACTGACTCACTTAACGTACAGGACGAGTATAAACACTCGGCATATAATAGTTATCATGTTTATTTTATTTCTCGTGTTTTTGTTGAGGAAAAACAAGCATATCCATGTGCTCGGTAAACTATACTCATTTATACACACCAGTTTAAATTATGGAATGTCCCTTACCTCAGCTCGCATAGACTTTCTCGGATGCCACGTTTGTTGTTTACGGAAGCGTCGCGGGGATTCCGTTGCTACGGGGACGCTGCTTTCTGAGGAGCTGCACATATACGTCAGTAAAGTGTACACCGCTTATCCAGTACATTTAAACGGGAACCCAGCTTTCTCGCATTAAGCCACATTCTCACAATAACCCGCTTTTTTGGTGTCCATCTGAACGTACTGACAGAACCGTTTGCTTAACAATGTGATCAACTCGTGTCCACGCTCAACAGCGCCACCCAGTGCATTCTGTTATAACTGCCAGTTTTAGTTTGTGTGTTTAGGATTTAATGCATCTCACTGTAAATATGTCCGGCAAAGCAAAACTTTGCGAAATTTAAATCGTATTTTTACTATTCGAATAATTATTGCAGAACGAATATTTCGAATATTCGACTACTCGTGTATATCCCTACTTAAAACAAGGAATTTGCAAACGGGGTAAAAAAATGGTAAATGGTCTGCAATTATATAGCGCTTTTTTATACTTGGTGGTTTTCAAAGAGCTTTACACTGCGTCCCATTCTCACACACACACCAATTACGGCAGAGCTGCCATGCAAGGCGCTAGTCTGCCATTGGGAGCAACTTGGGGTTCAGTGTCTTGCCCAAGGAGTCATGTGGGCCGGGAATCAAACCGCCAACTCTGCGATTAGTGAACAACCCGCTCTACCACCTGAGCCACAGCCGCCCCAAAAAATGGATGCCCTTGGGGGGTGGTTGATTGGTTACAACTGATATTCTATTATAGTCCTAGTTAAACATATTATGGCATAAAATATGAAGAAGGGAATATTTGACGTAAATGGATGAGACA
The DNA here is from genome assembly GCF_025860055.1 of Xyrauchen texanus. Classification (NCBI taxonomy): domain Eukaryota; kingdom Metazoa; phylum Chordata; class Actinopteri; order Cypriniformes; family Catostomidae; genus Xyrauchen; species Xyrauchen texanus. Next base: position 3,278,789 of record NC_068316.1, read on the forward strand.
CAGTTAGTTTTAAATTATTAGAAAAAATTGTGCCCTCATTAAGGTGAAATATGCCCCTGAAAATCAAATCTAGGGGGCAAATATTGCCCATTAATGTAAAATGTTAATTTCTGACACTGTGTTGCAATCAAGATGAATAAGTCCTTTGAAAGTATTGTTTATTCTTAGTTTGTGTTATCTAATATAGTTAACATATGTTAATGAATACAACCATATTGTTAACTTTTACCATTCAAGATATTCTCTTGTGTTTTGCCGAGGCAAGCAACACTAACATTTTCTTCAGAATGTCTTGCATGTAAAATGTAAACGATTTTTTAAACAAACAAATGTTTGGTTTGACTTGCTACTGTGTTGTTTTATTAATCAAACTCTTCAGATGTACAGTATGCATGAATGAATGAACGCTACATTTATATAGTGCTTTTCTGACACTACACTCAAAGCGCTTTACACAGTGAACGGGACTCTCCTGAACCACCACCAGTGTGTGGCATCCACCTGGATGATGCGACGGCAGCCATAGTGCACTAGTACGCTCACCACACACCAGTTGTTAGTGGAGAGGAGAGAGTACAGTTATATAGCCAATTAAGGCCATGATTGAGAAGGGCCAATGGGGGGAATTTGGCTAGTACATCAGGGTAACACCCCTACTCTTTACAAGTGTCCTGGGATTTTTAATGACCACAGAGAGTCAGGATGTTGGTTTAAGGTCTCATCCTTTTTACAGTATATTGCCCCCATCACTATTCTGGGGCATTAGGACCCACACAGTCAGCAGCTGGATTCCCTAATACCTTCGATTTCCGAGGAGGTCTCCCATCCATTTACTGACCATGTCTTTCATACATAATGTTGTAAACAAAACAAGAAAGCTCTGTGTCTGAATTTTCTCTTCATATAATCCCAGAACGAAGCAGAAGATATAAAATAACCAACTTCAGACAAATGTTTTTGTAAGTCAAGTACATGTGATACTGTGTTGTCTATCTGGGTTGTAAATGGCAGTAGGATTCCTGGTGCTTTTTCAAAAGTTATTTTAGCGATGTCAGAAATAGCAGAAAGCGTTGGCGGTCTCTGTGTACAGACACACAGCAGGGGGTCGGTGTCAAGAAATGAGTAACAACTGTAAATATAACTTCAGTCTGCTCTCTATATGTCTTAGAATGTCCTCTATGCAGAGCGTTTCCTATATCTGTAGGATTCTAGTGTTTCACAGGGTTTACTTATGATTGTCTCTGCATAGATGGAATAGTAGAAAGTATTTTATCAACACATTTAAGCTTTAAAAAATGATTATGCAGGAGTCAGAAATGACTTGGTAAAATCATGGAAATTCATTGAAATCCATTGAACTTAACAGCAGTCTCATGAAGCACCGAACAGGAATAACATATCTCTGTCTCTTAGTTCTACTTGCATGCATTTATTCACTGATCTCCACGCTTCGCTTTTCACTAGATCAATCTGGTTCTTCTCTTCCTCTCAGAGTAAAGACGGGGCATGCACAATGTCTGCGATGACCTCTGGGATTCGTCGTAACTGGATTCAGGCCATTCTGAAGAACATGCGGCCCACCGTTGCCCCGGATGTCACACGGTAAGTTTTAGCATCATGTTTAGATTTGATAATGGCCAATTGTTTTTTTGGTTTTTTTAAATCAAACATGCACATTTGACAATCATGACTGGCTTATCTATAAAACACTTGATTACATCTATAATGTCAGCTTGCATTTTTCCTGTTCTTTCCTGATTTTTCATCCCCCATAAATCCATTTAACTTGGATTTAAATGGTTACTCAAAAGCATCAACTGCTCTCTTATTTTTATTGGTATTTCTTTTTCAGTCAGTTCCTAACATATCTGTATCGTTCTTTATTTCTTGCATTTTTCCTGCTCCGTCTCTGCGACCACAGGAAAAACGTTTCACTGAAGCTTTCAGTTCTAATGCCCAGGTTGGCATTTCCTGTTCTTATTCTAACCCATGTGTGTGTTCGCTGTTATGTCAGAGTGGCACTTTAGTTATGTGTTTCGTGATGTACTGGCTTCTGTCTGTCATGTCAGTAATGCCCGTGCTCGTTTGCTTGTGTCATGCAGACATTTGTGATTGGTTGACAGTGATGTAACCTCACTGGCGACACTCTTGAATGTAAGCTTGATGGAGGGAGACAGAGATGGAATCTAGCAGCATTCCCGTTGTAAGCACGGTTATTTTGGGACGTGCATTTGGTCGTGGGGACGAGGTTACATACTGTTTTTGTAGTGATCATTTTTGGTTGTTTGCTGTTGCTGCTGTTTTGCTTTTTGTTTTGTTTGTTTTTACTTAATTTTACTATCAACAATAATAATGACAATAAACAATAGTTCTGCTGAGTCATATAGTTCATTAACCAACTAGGGCTCTCACGATTATGATGATTAATCAAATTGACTATTATCTTAAGGTGTATGTAGGCCTAATCATTAAGCCGTTTATTCATATTTAACTAAAAGTATCTAAAAGGGGGTGCTATGTTGCAAAAAAACGTCCCTGGAGATATATATATATACACACTTAGGCTGAAGACATTAAAACTAATGTTTTTAGCCACTCCACATATTTCATATTAGCAAACTATAGTTTTGGCAAGTAATTTAGGACATCTACTTTGTGCATGACACGAGTAATCTTTCCAACAACTGTTTACAGACCGATTGTGTCACTTTTAATTGACTATATCACGATTCCAGTTTATATACATTAAGCTAATTGTGCCTTTTAAGCAGCTTGGAAAATTGCAGAAAATGATAGCAAGCCTTTAGGCAATTGGCCAATTAGCTTCTGAGCTAATGGAGAAATTATTTTTGTAATTGAGTTGCCTAATAATTGTGCACTAATATATTCTGCTGAGAAAGACAAAACTCACCTTTTCTTTGTTAAACATTCAGGTTTGAGGTTCAGTAACATTTTGAAGCATTGTGTTTGTTCAACAGTAAAATTAATCCTGAGTAATACAATTTGCCTAATAATTGGGCACGCAGTGTATATTATATTGCATTGCATTACATTATATGATATTATACTGCATTGTGCAGTAGTAGTTTTCTTAGCTTTCTCATTTTATTTGAAGGCTCTCTGAATAATGTGTATGAATCTGCACCGAAACGCTTTGCATTCACTAACAAAAGCCTTGCTTATATTTCTCTGGAAGTTTGGCATGAACCACCCCAGACAGCATGCACAAAAGAGCACATCACAAGCGGTTTATCTTTACACACACTATTGAACACACACACTATTGACACCAGAAAATGAGACACAAAAGTGCAGTGTTTTCTATATTTGCTTATGCTACACTTTTTGGACTGTAAAATGCGATTTGGATTTTAATTTGAATTGCGCAAAGTTATATATAAAAAATCGTGATTGGGTGAAAGTCTAACTGTGGTCGATTTACGGTTGTCAAGCAACGTTGCAACTTGCTGCTTTAATATAGGATGTGTGCTCACAGGTGTTTGTATGTGTGCTATTTTACAGTGGCTTTAAATATGGCTCATTCAATCCTATTTTAAAGCTATAATCTGTTATGTATAAACTGATTGGATGTTCACAACTTCACACCTCACCAGTTTCTCTCTCTCACTCGTCGCCATGTTACGCCACCTCCTCCTGTAAAGGAGATTAAAAAATTGCATTGCATTAGTGGCTGGATTTAGAACGTGCTGTCCAGAATGCACAGACACCTCTGACAGCGGTTGAATGCCATGCAGTGATCATATAGTTTTCCTCACCCGACTAACCATTTTAACCATTTCAGACAGCTGTTACACATTTCTTTCCTTTAAAAAAAAAACTTCTGTATTCTCAGTTCCCTTCCAGAGGAGCGAAGTAGATCAAATGTGGAACAAAACTTCATCCAGCCCTCTCCAAACTCTTCACAACTCTCTAACAGCTCTGCAGTTGAAGCCCAAAGGTCACATCATGACATCACAGACGTGGCTCCGTCCCCTGAGCAACACAAGAGCCGCGTCTCCAAGCGAGAGGGTCGGTCGAAAACCTTCGACTGGGCCGAGTTTCGCCCAGGACAGGAAAATGAAAACGCTCGACCCCCAAGGAAGAGGGCAGATACTTCAGTCGTTATCTCCACATCATCTCCCTCCTCATCTGATTCCTCTCCTATCTCTAGTTCCTCCTCTCCTCTGACGTCCTCCTCTATTACTAACACCAGCCATACTGACGAATTGCCACAACGAGATGAAGAAGAATTGGTGCGGGATTCTATGTGCCAAGAGCACCATCATCAGACCACACTTGCCTCATCTGTGTCCGAGCCACCTTCAAAGCACCCCCATAAAATGCCACAAGAACAGGCGAGAATAGATGTAGACCAAACCAGAGACACGCAGGAGGTCGATGGTCATCGAGTGGCCCGCAGAAACTCTGATGTCCAAGTAGAGATCGAGCAGAGGTGGTATCAGGTGGAGACCACGCCCCTCAGAGAAGAAAAGCAGGTGCCAATCACTGGCAGCTCCGCCCCTAACACCTCCAATGCACCTGTTGAAGAGAGGCTCCTCCCACAAGAGCCAACCACCATACTGGAAAAGGAGGTTGGTAGCGTCGCTGACATGAATCAAGTGAAAGGGCCTTAAAGGGATGGTTCACATATTCTTAATTACTTCAATTTTATTTAAGATTGATTGATAAGTTCTGAAACATTTTATATTTTAGAATCATATAAAAGCACATTACGTTCCTTTTGATCTTGTTTCACAGTTGGGTCAGGCACAAAAGGAGCTGGCCAGACTCCAACAACAGAACAGCGTCTTGCAGGAACAACTACAGGATGCTCGTGGGAGAGAGCAAAATGCTCGAGAAGGATACATACTACAGGTTGGGAAAAGAAACTAATCTTCTGTGAGAAATCTGTAGTCTTCTGTAGTTTTGTCGCTCTTTCTAATTGGTTTCTATACTAATATATATATTTGGGTGTTAATGGAACTTCTGCATGTCTAACTGATCTGCTGTGTCTTTCTTTCCCTGGGCTCTGACTGGGCTTTGGTTAAAATGCTCGTAACCAAACAACAAATTTGACAAAAATAAGAAATGTAAAATTCTGACAAGCTTTCTGCTGTGCTTTTCTACCCCTAGTGTGTTCAGGCATGTCTTTTGTCATTCTTTAATTACATAATTTTGAGTGATGGTACCTTTGTTTTGGTCATTTTTCTATGTTCTTCTGTTCTTTTAGTTTCTGTCTTACAATCTGGTATTATGTTACTGCTTGTTTTCCATTTTGGGCAAATTAACACTAAGTTTCTTGTTGTTGTTTGTCAGCACAATAGCATGGTTTTATTCAGCCAACCAGCAAGTTTGCATTTCATTGTTTCACTTATTAGATAACAAATTGTTCCTTTTGTCCATCTGTGATGTCATCTGCAAAAAGCACAGTGGAAAGCTTGAGTAAGTACATAACTGCAAAAATTAATCCCTCAGCATTCCCGGATTCCACAGCCACAGCCCAGAAGATGTTGAGCATCATGTATGTGGCCGTAAAAGAGAAGACTTCCTGTTACTAATTGCACTTTCCTTTTAATCTCTTAAAGAGTGACACAACCACTGCAAAGCCTTCATCTGATGTAGCTTCAGCCTCGGTTCACAGAGCACCATTGAAGTGCCTCAACAAGCTGAACCAGGATCTAAAGGCTGAGCTAGAGTCCCAGCGATGGAGGCATGATAAGGCACATCAACAAGTGAACAGCTTAAGACGTAGCTACAGTGAAGCACAAGATATAATCGGCCACCATGAGGCTGAAATCGAAGCCTTGGAGGAAAAGCTAAGAGTTGCTATGGAGGAGATTTTAGCGAGTGAGCAGGCTGTGGCACGAATGCGTAGCGAACTGAAAATGGAGCGAGTTCGCTGTCACGAACGCGATGAGGAACGGACTCGAAATGAGGGGACTTTGCAAACACAGTTACGAGAGAGTGAGAAACGCCTTCGGCAAGTAGAAGCCAGTCTTCTAGAGAAGAGCCAGGAGCTGAGAAAGCTAGAGCAGCAGCAAGCTTTGCAGAGAGACCAGCACAGTGAGGTGCAAAGACTACAGGAAAGACTAACTGAGGCCACTGGATGTCTTATTGCAATGGAAGAGGCTCAGACTCTGAGAGAGGAACGAGAGAGGAAAGAGCAGCGATGCCTGGAGGAAAAACATGAGCGGGAACGACAGGGATTAACCAGGAGGTTGGCGGATTCTGAAGAGAAGAGGCGAGAAATAGAGGAGCAGCTGCAAGAGACACAAGAACAGGTGGAGGCACTGCTGAGAGGGAGTGGTGGGCTGGAAAGTGTGGGACTTAGAGAGGAGATGCCTCGTCTTCAGCAGGAGTTGGAGGCACAGATTGATATGGCAGAAATGTTGCGTGAGAACGTGAGGAGGCTGGAGGAGGAACGTGACCAACTTACATGCCGCTGTCAGGAACTCCTCAATCAAATTGCAGAGGCTGACCGGGAGGTGGGGAAGCAACAGGCACGTTTAACAACAGTGGAAACGGACTATTATTCTCTTGAGAGTTCATATGAGCGTGTCTCTGAAGAATTTTCTAGGATAAGTCGGGTGCTACAAGAGAAGGAAGAGGAGGTGAAGCAGACGAAGATGATGTACGAGCAGCTAATCAGACAGAAAGAGCAGGATTTGAGTGAGGCCCTCATTAAGATGGCCGCCTTAGGTAGCAGTCTGGAAGAAACAGAACTTTGCTTGCAGCAAAAAGAGAAACTTCTTTCTAAAATGGAGCATGACTATCCAGGGCTGGTAAAGTCCCGCAGAGCAGAACAGGAGCTGCAGGCAAAACTAGTGGTTGCAGAGGACAGGATCGCTGAGTTGGAAGAACACCTTGACGCCTTGCGACTCGGATTTGTGGATCTCAAGATACGGCGTTGCCGCTCACAGGAAGACATGTTAGACGGTTTGAAGGAGATGCAACACGATGCCTTGTCATCCTCAAGACCTTCCCAACTTACGCTCGCAAGAAGCAGCTCAGAGACAGAAATGTCCTTTGTAAAGAGGCAGAGGATTTGTTTTTCCTCCATTCAGTTCCAATCATATCACCAGTCAGACAAGTTTCAAACAGAAAACACATCTTTGGATCTGACACAAGATCTGACCCTGGACCATATGCATGACATTAGCATGTCCCAAGATAGCAGTGTAGGCAGTGTAAGTTCATTCCAACAGTGCAGAGATCCAGAGAAGTTCATCTCCATCATACATGCTCTGGAAGCCAAGCTGTTGGCCACAGAAGAGAAGCTCAGGCACCTCACGGAGAAGATATGGGATCAGCCTGATCATTCAGAGTTGCAGGAACAAATGAGCACCAGATCTACCATGGATGACTGCACGACTAAACCCTGTGAGGAATTGCCAATGGATGAAACCAGTCAGGAATCCCTCAACACAACTTATGTTGAGCAAGAAAATCAAGTCTTAAGTGATGACTATAAGAAGGCCTTGGCATTGGTGGAGTCTTGCACAGAAAGAGTTCGAGAAATTCTCAGCCGTCAGGATGACATCAGCCATTCTGAATCTCTCATTTGTGCTCTCACAGAAGTGAAAGAATGTCTCATTTGTGCCACCGTGCACATGAGGCAGGGCGGCATGTTCTATGAGGTGTGTCAGACCTCTGTGGTCCCAGATATGGATTCCGAGTCACTGAAGGAATGTATAAAGAACTTTGCTAGGACATTAACATTTGAGGCTGAAGTTCTGGAGAGGATGGGCTTCTCTCTGCAGGAAGGGAATTCTGATATTATGTCAGCCCTCAACTCTGTTTGCAAGGATGCAGAAAACATCAAGAAGAGCTCTAATAGCTGTCTCTCAATCGTGTATGCTGATATACTTTCCAGAAAACTTATGTTGGAGACCATGTTCTTGGCAGAGGTGAACAAGACTGCTGCTAATTCAGGTAGCCTAGCAAATATCCCCTTTTCGGAGGATGTCATCAAGAATGCCTGCATTAGTGCAGAGCTTGCATATTCCCTTCAGTGTCTAACAATGAATTTCCAGGACAAATTTGATGAGCTTCAAAGGGACTTGGTCAAGGTAAATGAGACCTTGAAGCAAAGGGACATGGCTCTGAATCAAGCTGTTAGCGCATCAAATCGTGCTCATATTGAAAGCATGGCCGCAAGTAATAGCAGTGAATGTTGTCTTGCTGATGTCACCCCTACCGAACTTGCCCCCTATATGGAGCAGATCGAGATAGAGGAGGCTCGGAGCTTAGCGGCAGAGATTGTACACCAACACTTATCAGACAGTGCTGAATCTGAATCACATCTACAAATAGGCAGGGAAAATCTCATTGCTGAGCTCAAGAAGCAAGCCAAAGCTCTACATAGTCTCTCTCAGGAGATTGAGAGGATTTGTGAGGACAGAGAAACCAGGTCTCTCTCTGGACTTGCAAAAGCCATCCAGACAAGTTCATGGCACGGTGACTCTAGAATTCTAACATGCAGCTCAGTTTGCATGCAAGAGGCACTGATGCAGGCACAGGTTGCGTATGTTGCTTGCAGGTTGAAAGCTGGTCACACAAGGGAACTGTCTCTTTGCCAAGAGACTAGCCGCAACATGGCGGCACTGGTCCAGGAACATGCTGAGAGTGTTGCGGCCATTCAAAGGCACTACCAGAGCTGTTTGGAGAAAGAACATCTCAGCTTCACTGGGACTATCAGCTCCTTGCAGGAGGAGAATGACATGCTACGAGGGGAACTATCTTATAAGCTGAGGGAGCTTATGGAGCAACGGCAGAACCTAACCCAGTTGGAAGAGGCATTTCATAGGGATAAAGAGGAGCTGAAGAGCAGGCACGCTGATGAGATGGGCAGAGCACAGCAAGACCAGATAGCTCAAGAGATGGACCTTATGGAACGTGTTGCTATGAGCCAAAGCCGGCTAGAGACCCTGCTGCTAGAAATGGAAGACACTGAGCTCAGGCACAAGGAGCATGTCAGGGAACTTGAGCAAGAATTTCGGGGCAAGGTCCAGCAACTAGAACAATCAAACAGAGAGGAGCTCCACAAGCTCCAAGAATGCTACAGTCGGAGAGTGGAGAAAAAAGAGGAGGCTGGTGCAACGTTAAACACAGTATGTCTTATGGAAGAGGAAGATGGATCTGGTCAGGTGGTGTGCAGGGATTTAGAGTCCCTGATGAGAGTCCAGGAGCTGGAGATGCAGTTGAGCAGGATGAGAAAGGAGCTGGAACAGAAACCATTGGATGGAGGTCTGACCAGCCTGAAGGAGAAGTACCAACAAGATCTGGACAGCCTCAAGGTTTAACCTTACATCTTCAAATTTAATGTCACACCTGTTCACCTCCATGTCACCTGTTTGTAGGATCCTCAGTAGTGCATTGCTGTAAGTTTGGGTTGCAGTGGTTTTAGCTGATTAAATTAAAATGACAATCCCACCTGTTTATTTGAGTATTTGTGCAATTGTAAATTTTGCCAGATTACAGCAGATATGTGTTGGCTTTTTTAAGTCAAAAGTTGTATTTATTTTGTGCATTCTGGATCATTCTCTTCTGGTATGACCACTGCAATCCTGTAGACTCATAACCACAATGCTTTCCCATTTCTTCTATACCCTATGCTGTAGTACGCATTAGCAGTCTTGAGATCACACAAAGTGTACATGAGCACCACCATGATTCCAGACACTTTGACAAACAAAGCAAATGGCTTTGTTTGTATCATTATCTCCTTCATTAGTGTGAGTGTTTGAATGCATGAATTTAATGCTCTAATTAACCCCTATCATTCACGCTTTTCCATCACTCCCCTGTGTTGTCTGTCATCTCTCACACCGCATGTGCATGGGTTGAAATGACAAACAGGGTTATTCCAGTAGTTATCTTAAGTGCCACCCAACCCTGTTCACCATTTCTGTGGTCTCGGATATGTGCCAACATCATAGTTGTCAGAAGTTAGCATATCTGTGTAGAGAGGCTGGGTAAAAATATAGATTTTCTGATTTATTTAAATCTTTATTTGATTATATTAATTATATCTACAAATCAATATGTTAATGTGAACCCTTTTTAAAGTGCATTTGTGAACAGTCTTCAAAATGAACATCACTCAACTCTAATAACAAGTAAAACTGGATTTGGCTTGTAAATAAAATGCCATTTTACCACCATCAAGCCGCAATATTTTAGTAATACACCAATTACATTCATGTCATTGCAAAATTGACATTGTAACCAAAATGCATTTCATATTGGATCAAATTCAAATCTAACCCTAACCCCTTAAAACCTTACATTAATGTTACCCCCTAACCATTCAGATCTTTAATTTAAATCAAGAAATCAATGTCAAAGTCCAGCCCTAGTAATGCTAAGCTTGTTTGGCATGCGTTTTGTGATCGTATGTTTGATGTGAAACGCAGGCAACATGCGAGCGGGGATTTGCAGCGATGGAGGAAACTCATCAGAAGGTGATCGAAGACATTCAGAGGCAGCACCAGCGTGAGATACGGAAACTTCTAGAGGAGAAAGAAAGACTGCTGGAGGAGGAAACTAATGCCACTATTGCTGGTAATGAAAGCATCATTGTATTTAAGATTATATGAGTAACACTTTATAATCATTGATGATAAACTCTTAACATTGCATAATAGGGTTTTGAACTGAGAACCGGTTCCATTCTTTAAAAAATACCGGAATCGTATGATCTTCTTGACTTTTGGTTCCGTTAACGGTTCTCCAGCGTGCAATGTTCCACCGATGTGGCTGGAACACAGTCCTCAAATACTACAACAGTGCTGCCCTCGACTGACTCTACAGCGTAAAAACACACAGTTCTACTAGTGTATTTAATTCCCAATCGAACGAGTCTCGAGCCCCGGCTCTTTTTACAGTGGGAGACATATGCGCTTCCGGTACAGTTCGATTCCCGAAATAATTATTCAAAGGAGATGGGTCTTTTGAATGTCTAACTCGAAATTAAATATGAACTGTTGAAGTCTCACAAGCCTGAATTACAACATTAAGGTACTGTGGCAGGGCGGAGGACGGGGCCGGGTCGGGATTCCGCACACCCGGCCCCTAATCAGGCTAAATTAGCCCTTGAGAAGGATAAAGGCCGACCGAAGATGGCAGTTCAACAGACAGGGAGATTTACGGTCAGCTGTCCGACACCGGGTGTGTGTGTGTGTGTGTGTGTGTGTGTGTGTGTGTGTGTGTGTGTGTGTGTGTGTGTGTGTGTGTGTGTGTGTGTGTGTGTGTGTGTTTTGTCTTTTTGGTTCAGTTTTATATTAAACTATTATTTATATCGTCAAGCCGTTTCTCGCCTCCTCCTTTCCATTAATCCCTTTACACTGGTGCCGAAACCCGGGAAGGAGTAGGGATGCGCCGTAGCTTAGTCCTCAGCCACTCCTTCACCCTCTAATGGATGACAGCCGTGCCTCCTGCGAATCGGAGGCAGTCTTCCGGCCCCTGGAGGACAGAACGCCCTGACGTGTTCTCGGGATAACAGAAGGGGTCTCCTCCATTCCTGGCAGGAGTTCTCCCTTCACTGTCGGCGGCCGTTTATATGCTCTCAGGCGGCCGGGCTCCTCCGTCCCCGGCAGATGGCCGCGGCTGCTCCGTTGGGGTGGATGGTAGTGGCGAGGACTCTACTACGGCACATCCCTCCTCCTTACCGGGTTTCGTTACCAGTGTAAAGGGATTAATGGATAGGAGGAAGCGAGAACCGGCTTGACAATATAAATAATTGTTTCATTGAAAACTGAAAAGACAAACACACACACACACACACACACACACACACAGGTGTCAGACAGCTGCCTGTAAATCTCCCTGTCTGTCGCACCGCCGTCTTTGGTCGGCCTTTATCCCTCTCAAGGGCTAATTAGCCTGATTAGGGGCCGGGTGTGCGGAATCACGACCCAGCCCCGCCCTCCGTCCTGCCACAGCTACAAAACACTGTCTTAACTGTCTCTTGAACTGTTACTGTTTATTTAATGATGACCTGTGTCTCTATTAAATCAAACAGTGCAGGTTGTTCATATGACAATGTCTGTACAAGACCTTTTACAAGAGCTGTATTACATTTATTTATATCGGCTCTGTACAAATCTGAAATGATCTCATTATTTGGGAACAGACAGCAGAGGGTAGTAAATACAATAAGAATTGCATTTCTCATTTCGAAATAATTCTTAAAGTACTACAAGAATGACCGGAATCATTAAGTGGAACTGGAATCGTAAAATTCCTAAAGATTCCCAACTCTATTGCTTAATTAGTATGTTTATGGTTAATGGTCTGCACTTATATAGCGCCTTTTTAACCTTAACGGTATTCAAAGCGCTTTCCACTGTGACTCATTCACCCATTCACACAACATTCATACACCAATGGTGGCAGAGCTGCTATGTAAGGTGCTTGCCTGCCATTGGGAGCAACTTGGGGTTCAGTGTCTTGCCCAAGGACACTTCGGCATGTGGAGTCATGTGGGACGGGAATCGAACCACCAACCCTGTAATTAGTGGCCAACCTGCTCTACCACCTGAGCCACAGCCGCCCAATCTGACATCTATATGATACCCGCTTGAAGGGTTTGACAGCATTATTGATTATAGGTGTCACACGTGTCTGTTTATGTGTGTGCAGCCATTGAAGCCATGAAAAACGCTCATCGAGAGGAACTGGGGAAAACGCAGCGCACGCAGATGAGTGGTGTGAGCGCAGACATCCAAGAACTGCGCAGACAGTATGAGTGAGTGGATATGTAAAAGATAAACATAACAGCACACATTCACTCTTGTTTCTTCTTAGATTTGTTTAAGTGTGTACATGTCCTGTATGTAGAGAGGAGCTTCAGTCTATCTATCGTGAGCTGGAAGTATTATCCGAGCAGTATTCCCAAAAGTGTTTAGAGAACGCACATCTGGCTCAAGCGCTGGAGGCAGAGAGACAAGCATTGGGGCAATGCCAGAGAGAGAACCACAAACTGCACACACACAACCAGGTGAACCAACATCAAAATGGGGACGTCCTCTTTACTTGCGTTGTTCTCTAATCATGATCATTAATCATAACCCTACGTTTTTACATTTTAGATTTGAATTAAGAACTTATGTGTGTGTTTGTGTGTAAGGATCTAAATCATCGTCTGAATGAGGAAATCACTCGAATGCACTCCTGCGGCAGTGGAAACAAAGCAACTTCCTCTCTTACTCAGGGCAAAGACATCTATGAACTGGAGGTACAATACTCGCAACAAAATCTCAGGTGTCTGAATTATCAAGTATGACACACACAAACATACTAACTGTAAACGTTTGTTGCAGGTTTTGTTGCGTGTAAAGGAGTCAGAGATACAGTACCTGAAACAGGAAATCAATTCTCTCAAAGATGAGCTACAGTCAGCACTTCGGGTAAGAAACACAAACATGAATTCTCTTTAGTGTGTTTAAAGTCCAGCTAAATCAAAATGTATGCCATTTACTGTCTCTATGCTATGCTATGCTATGCTTGTGTGTTTTGATGTCTGTGCATTATGTAGGATAAGAAGTATACATCAGATAAATACAAGGACATTTACACGGAGCTGAGTATCGTGAAAGCTAAAGCTGATTGTGACATCAAAAAGCTGAGAGAGAAACTATTGGCTGCTACTGATGCACTCGGCGAATTAGACACTGGGGGAGGAGCCGTTACCACTGGATACGGTGAGACATTTAGAGTCGAAATGAATTCAAATTGACCCTATTTACATTCTTAAGATACAACATTTATTAGTGCATGTTATTCTCAATAAAAATGTCTGCGTAATCAAAATGGAATAACACTCTCCGCCGTGCAGCCTTTTGTTAATGTTATCCAATAGCTAAATTGTAAATGCAGTAATTTTGTATTTTATTTATTTAGTTTTTCACCCTTTTTCACCATATTTGGCACGCCCGATACCAAATGTGCTTTTAAGTCCTCGTGGTGGTGTAGTGACTCAATCCGGCTGGCGGAGGACGAATCTCAGCAGCCTCCGCATCTGAGACCATCAATCCGTGCATCTTATCACGTGTCTTGTTAAGCGCGTTGCCACTGAGACATAGCGCATGTGGAGGCTTCACGCCATCCACTGTGACATCCACGCACAATTCACCAAGCGCCCCACCGCGAAAGAACCACATTATAGTTACCACGAGGAGGTTACCCCATGTGACTCTAACCTCCGGTCTCCTAGCAACCGGGCCAGTGTGGTTGCTTAGGAGACCTGGCTGGAGTCACTCAGCACGCCCTGGGGTGCAAACTAGTGAACTCCAGGGGTAGTAGCCAGGGTCTTTACCACTGAGCTACCCAAGCCCCCCGTAAATGCAAATTTGGGCAAAACTATATCACGTGGTACCTTGGTACTCTGAAGTGAAGCGGTGTCCACTGTGTGGCGCTAAAAGCGAGTTGAATGTTCTTCCAAACAGATCAGTTTTTTTTATGTTAACCTTGTGTGACCCCGTGTTGTGCATTTTGGCTTTGCTATACGCAATGCATCATTTAATTTAATTTAATTTAAACTGACTAATATTAGTTAAGGAGATTCTGTGCTGTCAATAAAGGGTTAAACTTTCGACACACGTCGAAGGTCATGTGACAGAACAACTTGGCGGCAATGCTAGAGGAGTTTGGGTTTGGTTGAAATGCCAACGAAACTACGTCTGGTAAGAAACCTAATTAAGTTTTTACACTGAACCACATTTGAGTCAAAAGATTAGAGTCTCTATTTTCATCCGATATCCCATTTTAAAAATTTTAACGATTTTTCATAAAACGGCACACTGTTAAACACAATGACCACATTTGTGGGCTGTATGTTCAGTTTCAGTTCAAATATCCTATATTTACTGTACATCACATTGAGAATTAATGGATGCATCCAAAAGCTGATAAATGTTGCTTTCAGAGACTTATATGCAGTTAGGATAAAAATAAGGAGTATTTTAAACTGTTCTGAGACCAGTGCAGACAGACAGCACACTGGAGGTTAAGTCATGCACTAAATAGGGAGCAAGGGAGCATCCTATAGCTCTCCTATAACTGTTCTGAGACCAGTGCAGACAGACAGCACACTGGAGGTTAAGTCATGCACTAAATAGGGAGCAAGGGAGCATCCTATAGCTCTCTATAACTGTTCTGAGACCAGTGAAGACAGACAGCACACTGGAGGTTAAGTCATGCACTAAATAGGGAGCAAGGGAGCATCCTATAGCTCTCCTATAACTGTTCTGAGACCAGTGCAGACAGACAGCACACTGGAGGTTAAGTCATGCACTAAATAGGGAGCAAGGGAGCATCCTATAGCTCTCCTATAACTGTTCTGAGACCAGTGCAGACAGACAGCACACTGGAGGTTAAGTCATGCACTAAATAGGGAGCAAGGGAGCATCCTATAGCTCTCCTATAACTGTTCTGAGACCAGTGAAGACAGACAGCACACTGGAGGTTAAGTCATGCACTAAATAGGGAGCAAGGGAGCATCCTATAGCTCTCCTATAACTGTTCTGAGACCAGTGAAGACAGACAGCACACTGGAGGTTAAGTCATGCACTAAATAGGGAGCAAGGAAGCGTCCTATAGTGCATTCACTCCTAAAATCTGATCAAAAGTTCAGTTTCAGGCTGCAGATGATGTTTGGATCACTCAACATGTTTGACACATGGGATGATGATCATCAGTACATAGAGTCACCATTTATAATGGATCATTTTATTTGAACATGGTTGGCTGTGATTGGATGATGCTGGACGTTAGTACATCTGAATTAATTATGATCATTTCTGACTAACGTCTCAAAACTTTTATCAGACTTTCTATAGCTTGGTATTATTTAAAATTCTCAACGTAGTCCTGCTATCCACATATGTGGACATAAATTTTTAAGGAAAACGATTTGGTCTTTTGTTGCATGTGCTACTAGTTACAAATCAAAAAGGGAAATGGAAAATGCACACAGCAGTCATGCTCTGGTCTCAGGAGGTTAATGCTCGATCGAGTTTTAAATCAACAAAACCGACCTCCCTAAACCTACCTGAGGGTAATTAAAAGCAAAAATGAGATGAAAGACGCAAGTGACATCTTTTTGTGGTGCTTTTATGACACTTTCAGCTCACTTGTGGACTCACGTGCTCATCAGGACTTGTATTCCAGTCCTTTACGTCACAAGTGCAATGATCTGTTGAGCTATCGTGCAATTTAATCACCTTTGAACAAGCTTGTAAATGTAGTTGGTTATGTGATGCAAACGTAAAAACGAGTAATATGCTATAGTAAAAGTGTTTAGATGTCATAAGATAGCATTGTATGAGGAACAGGGTGAAAAGTAAGTGTTTATTAACTGATAATCTGCCGTTTTACTCTTGATTTGTGTGAAGTGAATAAAGTCGTTGTTGTTGTAGCGCCGCTTGTGTTCATTTCACCGCGATACGTACAACGAGCCATTTAAAAATAATTAGCAAAACTGTATTTATCATAGCACGATTCTGTTAGATTTGATGTATTTGTGTTTGTTGCAGATATCATGAAGTCGAAGAGTAACCCTGATTTCCTGAAGAAAGAAAGGTCCAGACAGTTACGCGAGGTCAGGTCAAAGGTGAGCATTCAGAGACTATGACCTTGTTTCCAGCCAGTATTAAGATGCAGATCAGCGCTCAATGCAGGCGTCACCTTTTGGGATTGGATCGCAAAAACCACATACGAACGTGGTCCAAAATGCATGTGACCAGATCACATTTGAGGTGTAAACGCTAATCCGTCCTGTATGCGTCCCGGCAGCAGCGAAGCTCCACCCCTCACCTGTCAATCAACCACTGCACTAAATCAAACGTTTCAACATTGCCATTTACGAGAATGCTTTAAACGGAAATAACCGTCCGATCTGAACATTTTAAATAGTGGATGCATACACAATCACGAGAGCTTCGCACGGATCTTCTTTAGTGCGTCTGATATCAACACAGATGACACACATGAACACCTGAAGCACCTTTAATACAGGTAATCCACTAAAATAACAGATAATTCTCCTTGACATGTTGAGCTTATTCTTGGATTAAATTTCAATCGCATTTGGGAGAAACAGTGCACCATTTTTTGAATTATCATTTATTATCATGCAGTATCACACTGATATAGTGATTGATGTACCGTCATGAATTAGAGACTCTCCCCTCCTAATCTGCTCAAGTGATCACAGCAGACGCATTTAATGTCTGTGATGTCTCACCTGACCACATGTGTTCATATCACCCCAGACGCATCGTAATACCAGGTGGAAATGGGGTCTTTGTGTCTAAATGTGTCATTTTCAACTGTTGTGTGTATTAATATTCCTGTAGCTTTATGTGCAAAAATGACATTGGTTGTGTATGTTTATGTGCTGTGAAATGTATGGAAACTGTACACATGTATTTGCGTGTATGTGTCCTCACATGTATACATTACCCTGTCAGGCAGAGAGTGAGGGGTTGGTTGGGGGTATCTGACTGCTGTGACCCCGTCTGGTAAAGCAGGTATATAGAGAGTTTGAATCCTGCATGAGGCCTCACTGTTTGAATCCCACCTGCACCTTTACCTGGTTTTGGCAGGTTGACACATAACCAGCACAGATTAATGTTACCTGAACGTTATGTGTTCTTATTGTTTTCCTGTTGCTTGTGACCTTTGTGTGATTTGGTTGTTGTATTTTAAGTGGTCTGTCTTTAGCCCTATTTTGACGTAATTGTTCCTCCGGGTGACGTCTACAAAAGAACATAAACCTCATGCATTTGATCCGCAGTTAAAGGGATGGTTCACTCAAAAGTGAAAATTCGGTTATGTTTTACCCACCCTCAAGTTGTTCCAAACCCGTTTTACTTTCTTTTCTCTGTGGAACACAAAAAGAGATGTTAGGCAGAATGTTAGTCTCAGTCACCATTCGGTTTCATTGTATGGGAAAGAGCAGCGTCAACATTCTTCAGAAATGTCTCCTCCCGTGTTACACAGAAGAAAGTAAGCCACTTAGCAGCAGTTAAAAAAAGATCTTCAAACATGCATTTTAGGCCACGATTACGGTCAGTAATGTAATTCGCTAAGTAAATAATTCGGAATGTTTTTCTCTGTGTGGAGGAAAAACATGCATGAAGTTTCCACTACCGGCATAAAGGAAATGCAGTCTAGCACCTGCAAATGCTGGAATTACCTCACGTCCCCATTTAAAACAATTACTGTCTGAATAGGACTTTGTGTGTGCTGCTTTTAATGTATCTTGCACGTTAAAGTGTGATTGCAATGCATTATGGAACTCAAATGGAGATTTAAAGGAATATAACGGGCTCATCCGACCGCAATTGTGCCATAATGTTGATTACAACAAAAATGTATTCTTTCTCGTGCCTCATTTCCTTTAAAAAAGGTTAAAATGGAGTTTACAGTGAGACACTTGCAATGCAAGTCAATGGGGCCAATTTTTGGAGGGTTTAAATGCAGTAATGTGAAGCTTATAAGTTTATAAAAGCACATTATTTGAACTGTGAACTGTTCAAATCAATTTGGCTGATTTGGGCATTTTTCCCAGAATTTAAATAACGTTTTTGCACCACAATATCCTGCAAAACATGTTTTATTATTATTATTATTATTTTAGTGATATGTGGTAATAAAGAATCACGTGTCCCGTTGAAGTGCTCTGTACTTCTTGTAGGCAATGGGACTGATCTAATAGTGTCGTAATAAAGAAATTCGGCACCAGCAGAGTGTTCATTGCACAGTAAACGGCTGTGAATGCCATATGGAAAGCGCAGACATATTGACATGGATTTCAAAGATTTAGTGGAAAGCCAAATGAATAAAGAAATGTAGGGTTTTGGAACACAAATCCCAAATATTCCTTTAAGCGAAGTGCATGCTTTCACAGTGGAATATTGTAATCCCGTGCAGATCTGACCTTTTGAAGAAGGTAATTGGGTCAAGTTCAAAGCAAATGGCACTTGACCCTTCACTAAGCCCCACCCCCTTGGTCACTGTTGTTCACTCTTGACAGAACTTCACATAGGAAGTCATTGGATATGTCAAATGTGTGGTCAAAGCTGATTGTATATTCTTTGTGTGCTAGATTGAAGTGTGGATTGCACCATAACTTGATTAAAAACTAGATATTTATTGTACAATTACTTAGAAACAATGGGTGTTTCTCAGTGTGCGTTCTTTTGTGTTCTTACACTGTAAAATTTAAATAAACATGCTTATTTATCTCAGCTTAATTTAAGTCATGTGAATAAGTTACAAGTAAACTTAAAAGTGCTGGAAGTCATTTTAATTTTTTCATGGAAAGGTATTCAAAAAATGTCCTGCCCCTGAAAGATATTAATTAAATAAGTGTCATGACATCTCATCTCTGTAAACGGCAAACAAAAATGTGTCCGCGGTCTCTGGCGCTTTCTGCCTGTCAATCATTTTGCACGTTCTCATAGTATTGTAGTTGCAGCAAGTTATTGTGGCTTAATGCCATTTTTATGCCGTGTTGTTCATAACAGTTGTCAGTAGAGGGCGCTGTTTTGCTGCTGCTGTTTTTGACAACAGTTTCTGCACTATATCTGTCTCAAAGCTCTTTTGCTATATTTTGAGTGCGGGTTTTGGAAAGAGGAGGCGTGGCTTATTCAACATATGGAAATAGAACGGGTAAAATCGCTTGCAGCACCTTTAACGTATCATTGCTTTTATTTTAATTATTTAAATTGATTTATAGCGCATCTTATACAGTATAAAGGCAATTATGACTGGAATCTCAGTTAGATATAACTATAACAAAAATAAAGGTTCTTTGTCTGCATGTTGGTTCCATGAAGAACCTTTAACATCCAAGGAACCTTCTCATTGCACAAATGGTTCTGTGTATTGTAAAGGTTCTTCAAAAATGGTTCTTTTAACCTGTTGATACGCACCCCTTTCTGAGCACAAACTATTAAAATGACACACCTGAAGTTAAATGGTTGTATTTACGGGACCCTTTGGAGTTTGGACACAGTTGGAGTATCTTTTGAAAGAAGACACTTTGGGCTTTATTTCACAAGTGTCAGAATTAATATATGTTGTTATTTATTAAAGTTAGAGAAGCTGAAGTTTATATTAATGGAAATATTTTGTTCTGAACATGTTTTTATCATCTAAAAAAATATATAATAAAAGTACCAAGACAACCCAGAAATACAATGTGCTCAAAGTCACGAGTCTAAAGAAGTTAAGTTTCTAATCTGAAGATGATTTAATAATAAATGAGTTCCTGCAGCTTTAATCTCTGTAAATTCTCTGTTAGTGTTCAGAGTAAAATGAAGCTCCGCCTCTCAAGACGACACTAAATCTGATGGCACTGCTCCACTATTATGATTAAAACTACGCCGGGCTGGAGACGGGCTGGTTTTGTTTATGAGACTCTAATATATCAGATCATAAACAGTTTTACAACACGAATGCTGCTCAGATTGCAGTTTGTTGAAGAACGATGATGAAGGCGAGATCTCATGTAAACAATGGAGAATATATCAATAATTCTCACATTTATCAATTTTATGGACAAAAAGTGCGATTCGATGTTTTTAATGAACGCTTGTCATGGACGATTGACCCAAGTGTGTTGAACTGGATTCATCTGGCGATCGTGTTTTCATAATAAAAGTCCCGTTTTGATATTGCATGTTTTCATAATAAAAGTCCTGTTTTGATAGCGCATGTTTTCATAATAAAAGTCCCGTTTTGATATTGCATGTTTTCATAATAAAAGTCCTGTTTTGATATAGCATGTTTTCATAATAAAAGTCCCGTTTTGACATCGCATGTTTTCATAATAAAAGTCCTGTTTTGATAGCGCATGTTTTCATAATAAAAGTCCCGTTTTGATATTGCATGTTTTCATAATAAAAGTCCTGTTTTGATATAGCATGTTTTCATAATAAAAGTCCCGTTTTGACATCGCATATTTTCATAATAAAAGTCCCGTTTTGATATTGCATGTTTTCATAATAAAAGTCCTGTTTTGATATAGCATGTTTTCATAATAAAAGTCCCGTTTTGATATTGCATGTTTTCATTTGTACTCCTGCATAAATAACTCAATCGCTGTTTCTGCAGGATTACTATCGTGAAACAGAGATCAGATATCAATGTTGAACCCTTAGACCTTTGAAAAGATGTATAATGTTAACATTAATTACATTTATAGACTGTAATTATATATTAAATGTAAGCAGAGTGACGTCACCACCGCGTGCGGGGAATTGCGTAACAACATTCATGGCATCACTGCAAAAAAACAAACAATTTTGGAACCTTTATTTTATGATTTAATCTGTTTGTTTGTCTGTTTGTTTGTTTGTGTGTTTGTTTGTTTGTTTCTTCATTGTTCTCTATCTCTCTCTTTCTATCTCTCTGTTTCAGAGTTTGAAAGAGGGATTGACTGTCCAGGAGCGGATGAAACTGTTTGAAACAAAAGACTCCAGAAAGACATAATGTCTCTCATGCATCCTTTCTTTATTTCTTATTTGTATTTGACATTTCTTAATTTCTTGATTTAAGGTCTTCTTGCTTGGTAGATAAAAGCAGGATTAAGATTTTTTTTGAGTGTGTCTTAATGTTGATTTGTGTGAATTAAATGAATACAATGTTTCAGTATTTACAGAGACTCTCTCTAATGAACCACATATTGTGATGTTTTCTTTTGGTCTCTATTAACATTTAAGATTGCAAAAGTTCTCCATCAGTATATATTGACACTTAAACTCAGTATTTAACACTGCTTATAAAGAACGCTGAAAGTGTGTGTATTTCTCTCAAAGTCTTCTAAAATGACATTTGTATGATTGTTCTGAGAGACGATTGTCAAAAGAGTGATGATATTTTGCCAATGATACTGTAAATAGAAGTTGTGTTTGTGCAAGTTATGATGCTTTTTCAAACTTTATAGTACTGTAACTTTATGAAGATGAAATGATTTGGTTTATATATGCTGGGTAATTTGAGAAAACGGTGTGTGTGTGTTTTGTAGTGTATATTTGACTGTCAAAACGTTTTTGGGTGGTTTGTCGAATGTGCCGAAATCATTTACTTGAGGGGAATCCAATTGCTGTTTTAATTGCTTTTGTGTTGCTTTCATGTACGAAATATAGAGCAACCCAACTTGATGTCTGCTGTCAGTCTTGCAGCATAAAACGTTCGGCTACTGATAGTGAGTTTAGTTTTGTCCTGTAATTCGATTTGAACACAAAGGAATTTTTAAGCTGTGGAATTGTTTTGTTATTCCAGCGTTTGTTTGTTTTATACTTTCCTTTGCATGAATGTGAAGCACTTTGACAAGTCGCAATGATATATTTCTGTGCTCTTATTTTGAAACGTGATTCCATTTTCCTTCTGTTCCAGAATTCAGAACATAAACACACACCAGAGAAAACTCACTGTATAATATTCAATACATGCTTTGTAAATATTTGGTTTTAGAGAAAATGTCTTTATCCTGTTCTCATTCTACATAGAGAAAAAAAATCTTTATATCTTTCTATATACAGTATGTGTGCGTGCGTGTGTGTGTGAGAGAGCGAGAGAGAGATAAACAATGAAATCTGTTCTGCCATATTCTGCTTGATAAATGGTAGTTGCTCTTTAACCTCCTGAGACCCCTTGTCCACATTGTTTTGGCTTCGCTATAAGCTATTCCTAATTTAATTTAAACCAACTGATCTCAGTTCAGGAGACTCTGTGCTGTCAGCAAAGGGTTAAACTTTGGATGCAGCCAGTTGTGTGATAAAACAACATGGCACCGATCTCAGCTGAGTGGGAGAAATGCCAGCAAAAGTGCATCTGGTTAGAAACCTCATTAAGCTTTTACATTAAAACCTGTTTGAGACAAAAGATTAGAGTCTCTAGTTTCATCCCATATGCCATTTTTTTTATAGATCGATTTTTTTTTCATAGATTTATTGCGAAATGTCACGCTGTTAAACACAATTACCACGTATGTGGACTATAGGCTCATTTTCCTTAAAATATCTTACATTCTCGGTGCATCACATGGAAAATCAATGCATCCAAAATCTGAAAAAGCTGTTACTTTCAGAGGCTTTATATGGAGTTAAGATGAAAATAAGGAGCATTTCAAACTGTTCTGAGATCAGTGCAAACAGACAGCACTCTGGAGGTTAAGTCATGCACTAAATAGGGAGCATCCTATAGCTCTCTATAACTGTTCTGAGACCAGTGCAGACAGACAGCACTCTGGAGGTTAAGTCATGCACTAAATAGGGAGCAAGGAAGCGTCCTATAGTGCGTTCACTCCTAAAATCTGATCAAAAGTTCAGTTTCAGGCTGCAGATGATGTTTGGATCACTCAACATGTTTGACACACATGGGACGATGATCATCAGTACATAGATTCACCATTTATAATGTATCATTTTATTTGAACATGGTTGGCTGTGATTGGATGATGCTGGACATTACTTATATCTGAATTAATTATGTTAATTTCTGATGTAATGTCTGTAGAAACACGATTAACCAACACTCCTGGACACATAATAAACAATTTGATTTTTTAAATTTTGGTTTTCTATTGCTTGGTATTATTTAAAATTCTCAACTTAGTCCCAATGTCCACATATGTAGACATACGTTTTTTGGAAGATTATTTGGTCTTTATATACAAAAGTTTAGAATAATGTATTTAATGTAGATTTTGCTGTTTCAGAAGGAAATTTGTATTTTAATTAATACAATTTTGGGGATTCATTTGCACTTTTCGCACCAAACTACATTCATCTCTAGGACACCGAATGCATCTCCTTCCTGAGCGGTGTGATGACTGTGTGGTCCCATGGTATTTATACTTGAGTACTATTGTTTGTACAGATGAACGTGGTATCAGGCATTTGGAAATTGCTACCAAGGATGAACCAGACTTGTGGAGGTCCACCATTTATTTTTTGGAGGTTTTGGCTGATTTCTTTAGATTTTCCCATGATGTCAAGCAAAGAGGCACTGAGTTTGAAGGTAGGCCTGAAAATACATCCACAGGTACACCTCCAATTCAGTACACCTCCAATCAGAAGCTAATCGTCTAAAGTCTTGACATAATTTTCTGCAATCTTTCAAGCTGCGTAAAGGCACAATTAACTTAATGTATGTAAACTTCTGACCCACTGGAATTGTGATAACATCAATTAAATTGAGTTGTAAGGTTGTAAAAGCAACAACTTGTGTACAGATATGTTTGCAAAGATGTAATATTTATCTGTGCCACACAAATTAATTTGTGTGCAAATTAAAATATGGAACATTCCATAAAATTGACTCCCAGGAAGTGACATCATTTGGATCTTTTTGCAGCAAGACAGATTGGTAAATATCCCATTTAATTTTCTATATTTGTACCCATATTGTATTGTCTAAACTCAACCATCAAACTGTTACAAAAGATATTTTTGTAAAATATATATATATATATATATTTACTACAGACCAACATTTGACAACCTAGCTAGCCCTTATTCGCATATATTGTATTTAAAGAGTTTATATATATATATTTATTTATTTATAGCAAGAAAGTAACGAAATCAAGTGTTTTAAACTGTTATTTTGTACCAAATTTTGATAACGTTGTTTCATTTGCAAAGCTTGTATAAAATACCAGAAAAAAATACATTTTTGACTTAACTGATTAAAGAGTTTAAAGCTGTGTTTTTGTTGTATTATGGTTGCGGCCAAAAGAGGGCAGAAACATCCCAGTTCAGAATAACACTGTATATTTATGTTGATCGTTCAGCTGACAAAACTTTAAAAATACGTAGACGAAAATCACCGAGACGTTTGATGTGTGTGTTTACTTCTGGAAAGCGCATTTTTTACATTGTTTGCTCATCTTCAATACATAAGACATATATGTCAACAAGTATGTCTCAGGTGTCAATACATTCAGCAGATGACTTTGAGATGTTTATGATTTAGAATGTTTGTAAATCAGATCTTTAATTAGCATAACTGTGAATAAGGTAGTAGCCACCCTTGCAAAAATCAAGAGGTCTGGCAAACTTGCCGCAAATAATTTGCACATGCTAATTAGCTTGCGGGCTAACTCTTCATTGTAGCCTAAGGTTTGCTGCAGGTTTACCGCTACCGGTAATGAGCTGGAAATTTCTGGCAATCATTTGTGTCACAAGATAATTTGTGTGTGACAATAATGAGTGGGAAATTAACAAGTTTGTTTTTTTTAGTAAGTTGGGATAGCTCAACATTGAAATACAAATTCTGGCAATATTTACTCACCTTCATGTCGTTTCAAACCTGTACGACTTTTCTTCACAAAAGGAGAAATTTAGTGAAATGTCCAAGTTGTTTAAAACTGGTTTTTGGCACAGAAATCTACATGACCACCCATGAATTTACTATAGTAACGCTAACTGTACTTTAGCTACGTTTTTCTAGCAAGTCAGTCCACTGCTGGGCATCTTTGGGACGCTCTCGGGAGGCTATTTCCAGTCATGCCAGTGCAGCTCCTATATAGTTGAATGGGGAAAGACCGAAATGTCAATGGGTGGCGGCATGGGATTATTGCCATTAAAGGAATATTCTGGGTTCAATGCAAGTTAAGTTCAATCAACAGCATTTGTGTCACAAAGTTCATTACCACAATTATTATTTTCTTTAAAATAAGCAGAAATCTGTGTTACAGTGAGACACTTATAATGGAAGTGAATGGGGCCAATTTGTAAACATTTCATAAGTATTGCAACAAAAGAAAAAAAGTACACAATATGCGTGTTGACATGATTTCATTGTGATCAAATCTCTTGCTAACGTTTACTGGGTAAAGTTACTTTCAATTTTACAACTTTGTTGCCATGACGACATAACGACAAACACTAAATCCTTAAAAGTGATCCATTTACGTCCATTTGAACAGATCTGAACGCAGGAGACCGTAGACGCAATCTCATGCGAAGAAACTAAGCTGTAAATTCGAAAATTCGAGCTTTGTGAACTCTGACCTGCGAATCTGTATGATGAGAGGACACGTGACCAATTAAAGATCAAAATGTATTCACAGCAGCGACATCTTCGATTTTTGTCAGGAATGACATTGAAGCTGTAAGGCAGGCCTATTCAACTGGCGACCCGCGTGCCAAATCCGGCACGTTTGAAATTTTCAGTGGCGGTGAGGTTGTCAGTTGCCTTGTGTGCTGTTTACATAGACATTGCCTTGTGTGCCCCCCCCCATCTAGACTCCATTATACAGGTTGGTATGCATTTGTTCTGTGATTCATCTGATTCTGAAGTCTAGCGATGCATCTGAAGTATCTGGTTTAGCAGCATCAAATACACTGACGAAGTCACAACCTCCGCCAATGTGCCTGTATTGCTCTGTAGATGGATACGGCTCAACAGCAGAGCAGCGCGAGCGCAAAGCAGGTGCCTTTTTACTCACAGACCGGTCTCAAGCTCTTAAACGAGCACCTCTGATCATTGCAGCACCGCGAGAACCAGTGAAAAGCAAGGGGCAAGATACGGAAACCATTTGAATTCGGCACCGAATTCTACATGACCACCCTTGAGTTTACTAGAGTAGCGCTAACTGTACTTTAGCTGGGTTTTTCTAGCAAGTCAGTCCACTGTTGGCCATTTTTGGGAAGCTCTCGGGAGGCTATTTCCAGTCATGCCAGTGCAGCTCCTATCTAGTTGAATCTCAAAAACAGTTACGATCAAAGAACATATTTCAAATCGGCAATAAAATATGACAATACTGGAATCATGAATTGTGCATCGTTTCCTCAGATTACGCTAAAAAATGAAATATTCCCGCTCATGTAGCTAATGCACATGCGCGTTCTAGAGTTGATTGACAGGCGATGTCTGTATCTAAAAGGTGATTGGCTCTTTTAACTGTAAGGCGGGACTTCCTTTCTACATCCGTTGACCGTTGGGCGCTCAGAGCTCCTTGGTTTCGGTTTCTCCCATTCATTTAAATAGAAGTGGCCCATTCCATGTGTTGACTACAAATACCACTGTTAAAACTATAAAAATAAATAAATATATACATACAATTTTTCATAAGGGCAAATGCAAACATTTATCTAATAATTATAATTAACATACACTATTTATTTGAGATGAAATAGAAATGCGTAAATCCTAAAAAAAAAAAATTATCAAAAAAATAGGCTAAAATATTTTAGTTCGAGTGTAAGAAAAAATAGCTGATTTGGTTTCCTTCAGAAATGTCAATGTATGACTCATTTGAATCAATAAGAACCAGATGAAAGGAGTTCCAACTCAGTCACACTGTTATTAATAATTTAGTCACATAAATTAGAGATGTTATAGATAACCTTATGTTGTTAACCAGTAATCTACATCCAACTCACAATCAATGGTGTAATGTAAAATGAGCATTTCAGTGGGACAAAATATGCAATATTATCGGTCCTTTCACTTATTTCATCACTCATCAAAAAAAGGTTGAGAACCACTTCCTTACAGCCTCGTTTTCATTCCCATCAAGGTGTCAGAAGTCAAACACGGTGCTACTGTGAATAAGAATACACATATCAAAGCTGTGTTTTATTGTTACAGTAGACGATGTATTTTAACACTTTGAATGTAATGTTTTTTTTACTTACACCCCTCCCAAGTGACATCATATCCTTGTCCAGTGCATTGTCCGAATTATAAATGTTTTGGGGGGGGGAAATGTGCGTGCTCAAACCCTAGTGTGAACGACCCTTATCGACTTAATTTTGGTCTGTTATTCAGAACATTCAAGCCAGAAATTCAGCAATTCATATTATTTCTTCAGTTCAACTTTTCACTGAAACTGTATAATTTGTAATTAAAAAATATGTTGAATTAAAATAGAAACAAATGCAAAATAGAAGCATTTTCAGACTTTTGGGTCTCACTGTATAGGTGCACCTACCTTTTTAAAATTCAGCTTTAAAAACTATAACAAGTCAATTTATAGCACCTCAGAAATATCTGTCTTTTTGTTGTTCCATGTCCCTAAATTCCATTTGGAATGTTGTCCAATGCGAGACAATGCCTTTCACTAACCATTACAATGTGAAGAACATGTTCTGTTACAACAGTGTACTCCATGTTTCTATGGAAACAGAAACCACAGAGATGGAGTTGAACTATATGACAACATTGTGCGAACCATCCTACTGGAACCAGACCGAGGTTTAAACATCAGTGTGGGAAAAACTGTGACAAATATATGAAATAAACAGAACATGCTTCACTTTTACTTGGTTGTTTTGGTGCATTGAACTGAATTATGTATGCTGATTCTATTGTCAATATATGACTGTGTTATCTATCTTTAGATATTATTGCAACGATAACGTTTGTTTTTTTTGTTTTTAAAGGAAAATGCATTTATTCTTATTTAAATAGTACAAATCAACACAACATGTGATTTTTCAGTCTTCCACTTTTATCGTTGAGCATTGTTGTATTCATAATCATCCATCATTATATCCAAAAATACATCAAGTTTTCATTGAGTGCATCTTGTTTAGCACACCACTGCTCTTTATAACGGGTAAGAAGTGAATGTGCTCACAGGTGCTGAATAATCTCATAGAAAAGGCTTTGGAATAATAGTGAAACATGATAGTTTAACCTATAATATGTTTATATAAATAATTGTACAGTACAACTCTGTGCTTTCTCAGGGAATACATTGCTTTACTTCAATCCGGTACAATTGAAATGGTTTTCTCCTGATAAATAATTCATCATGCATCACGTATTGCTTTGATCTTTTCATTATTGCTTCATGAATGTGCCCTTCCATTCATACTGTCATACAGACAACAGACAAGTGACACACACATAGTATGTAGGCAGCTCACTAGGTTTTGGAACAGAGCCAGTGTGATTTGGAACATTAATGTATTTTAACAATGTCTTGCCTCATATACCTTCATTGTAAGTGCTTAAATGTAAACACAATTTTTAATTGTTTCATAAAACTGAAGGTCAGCCTACAAGTCAAAGTTAATCAGCAGCATTTCACAGATGCTACATAGAGCGTAGCCTACATAATATTGGATCCGGACCATGCCAACGTGACACCTGTTTCGGGGACAAAAGCTAAAAGTGTTCAAATAATGTTTTTTGGTATTGATGAAAATGTATCATTTTAAACGGGTCTTATTGAGATCTCCGAAGGTCTGCCATCACATGGTCAAACTAATAAAACTACATTATCTAACTAAATATATACCTATATTTTGATATCAATATATCTATGTAACACGTATGCATGAGCATGTTGTCGCAGGTTTAGGATTGTTCGTAATTTAACCTCCTTGTGTGTCTGATATGAGGCCGTGCTCAGCTGCAAAACACAAACACACACACACAATCATTCACACTCAGGTGCTCACATTGTTCACTTGGTCTGTCTAGAAAGTGCAGTTTAAATGGGAATTTATCATGTTTGACTGATCTGTGTGTGTGTGTGTTGTGTGTGTGTGTGTGTGTGTGTGTGTGTGTGTAAAACTCAAGGGACAGTTTGCCCCGGCATTGCTTGTCATTTGTGCGTGGATTGAATGCAAAAATAAAAATGCTAATTTATTATTCCTTTTCTTTCTAAAGGTAATGCTTATATCTCTCGCAATAAAGTAATACCGCACGCAAAATCATGTATTTATGCAGACATATTTACACAATTAAGAAATAGTTCACCTAAAAAGGAAAATTCTGTCATTATTTACTCACCCTCATGTTGTTCCAAACCCATATTCTGCTATTTTTCCGTGAGATTACTGCTCTTTTCCAATGAAAGTGTATGGGGTAAACATGTCTGTCAAGCTCCCAATGGGGCGATAAATATTTGTAGGAGTAAAAAATGACAATTTTATTTTTGAGTGAACTATTCCTTTTAAGGAAGTTTCTGGGTTCAATACAAGTTAAGCTCAATCAACAGCATTTGTGGCATAATGTTGATTAACACAAAAACACTTTCGTCCGGTCCCTCAAAAATGAATGTTGCAATGAGTCACTTACAATGGAAGTGAATGGGGACAATTTTTGGAGGGTTTAAAGGCAGAAATGTGAAGCTTATAATCTTATATAAACACTTACACTTACAAGCCATTGAAATAGCCATGCCCCTCTTTCTAAAACCCCACACTAGCCCAAAGATACGAAATGAGCTTAACTGAGACCGACATCATGCAGAAACGGTTGTCAAAAGCAACAGAAGCATAATAGCGCCCTCTACTGACAACTGTTATGAGAAACATGGCTTAAAAATGGCATTAAGCCTCAATAATTCACTGCAACTACAAAACTATGAGAACGTGCAAAATCATTGAAGGGACAAAAGTGCCGTTGTCCGCAGACACATTTTTGTTTGCTGTTTACAGAGTCTAGATCTGTCACAGCGACTGGTCCGCGATCTTTCAGGGATTAGGCCATTTCTTACAGCACCATTGAAACTCATGTAATATTTGATTTGGTCTTTTTAATGGTCGTTTAAGGGTTTACGCTGTTATGTTGTCACGGCAACGAAAAGTAAAATACGCTATAACTTTACACAGAAAAGTTAGTAAGTGATTTTATCACATTCAAATCATGCTAACATGCATATTGTTTACTTCCATTGTAAGTAAATTTGCAATCCCGGTTTTTACTTTTTTTCAAAATACGTTTTTGTGGTTATTAACATTATGCCACAAGTGCTGTTGATTGAACTTAACTTGGACCCGGAATATTCCTTTAAGAATCAATATTTTAACAGCTAAATTATTTTCATGAAAAATAGGAAGAGATTCAAGTTTTCCGTGCAGGATAAATATTCCCTCTGGCTGTTCTACAAGTGTTCTCGTCTCCTCTACATATTTCTCCAGCTTTCAAACATTCATTAGCTTTCCCTCATTCACACGCTCACTCTCTCCGTATGGCACTTTGCATTGTTCTGCATTTTTGAATCTCCAGTATCTCCAGGAACGAAACACAAAATTTGACTAAGTATCAAAAAGGTCATAGCACAGGTTCATATCTCAGATTCCCGACGGTATGACATTTGCTCTCTGCAACGGGGAGTCTGCAGCCGATCGAAGTCATGCCGCGGCGTTCTCTCAGGGCTGAGGCTCATCGCTCGCTCTGGCTTGATCCTCTCTGAACTTTCATCCTCTTCCTCTTCGTGGCTCAGTATCGCCAGCTCGTTCTCGTAGCAGAACGAGTTGGCGCTGGGCACGACGAGGTACTTGTTTTCCATCATGTCCTTGGCACTACAGCGAGGAGTGGACGACACCTCGTATGTCTTGTGGAAGTGTGAGTAGTCGACTTTGTATTGGTTCTTCTCCTCAAACAGCACAGACTCAAATCGGTGCCCCCAGAGGACCTCGCTGGCCAGATACGAGCTTCGAGCCTGTGCCGTCATGGCCGTTGCTTCCACCATGCCTTCCAAGATCACTACGATCTCAAAATCTGCCGTTTCAAGGTCCTGCTTACTGAGGCCAAACAGGGGGCTCTCCTGGTCGATTTGATGAAGGATGGTGATTGGCGAGACAAGGAAGATGCGGTCGAGTCCTTTATCAAAGCCAACGTTTATGTCCAGTTGGTCAAGCGGAATGTACTCGCCTTCGGCCGTGACGCGCGGTTTGATGAGCTGTGCCCGAACGTGTGCCTCTACGATGTGACTCTTTCGTAGGTTCCCTACCCGCCACATTAAGCACAGTCTTCCGTCACGCATGGCGATGACTGCGTTATTTGAGAACAGTAGAGTTTGTGCTCGCTTCTTGGGCCGGGCCATTTTGGCCATGATGGCGCCGATCATGAAGCAGTCGATAATGCTGCCCACGATAGACTGGAAGACCACGAGAAACACCGCAAGAGGACACTCCTCCGTGACGCAACGGAAACCATAACCGATAGTCGTTTGCGTCTCAATGGAGAACAGGAATGCAGCGATGAAACCGTTCACCTGCAAGACACACGGCGTAAAGTTATCGTCACCTGCCGGGTTGTCCAGGTCACCGTGAAGAAGTGCGATAACCCAAAATGCCAATCCAAACGCCAACCAGGAAATTACAAAGACAAGCGTGAAAGCAATTAGCATGTAGCGCCAACGGATGTCCACGCAGGTGGTAAACATGTCCGCCAGGTAGCGCTGGGACTTCTCGTCCATGTTGGTGAACTGCACATTGCACTGCCCATTCTTTTTCACAAAACGGTTGCGACATTTCCGCCTAGTGTGGATTTTGCCATTGCCGTATCCATTCATCCCTCCACCGTGCATGGTCGTTAGACGCAGACCATCCTCCTCTGTCGACACGACACTGTAACGACCGATCCGACCCACGCTCATCGTCTTCAACCACGTTCCAATCTTTTCGATCTTTCGTTTCCTCTCTTTTTGAGAGGTTTAACGGTATTTTAAGTTCTTATTAATTCTCCGGGATCAGTAGATGTGATCTTGCGATAAATCCCGTTAAATGTAGAAGACGCTCTGTTTCGGAGGACCCTAGAGGAGAAAAAAAGAACAAATTAGTCAAGTATGTTAACATTGACAAGGATGACATTTGAGAGAGAATGATCAAAGTTCACCCATGCAACTGTAGTGCACGCCGAAAGGATAGCTTCTCATCTGTTAGCCAACCCTCTCGCTCACATGTTAAGCCAATCGGCTCACATGGTGTAAGCTGATTGGTCCTTTGACATGTAATCGGGTAGCCAATCAACTTGCATCTTTCTCTTTGTCTAAGATATAAATTGCTCAGTTTTGCATATAAGCCGGTATAACCGCAGCATGCTGCGAGTTTTGCTCAGTTGGTAGCTGGGGCTTTTCAGCTTGCACGCTCAGGTCTGCTTTTGGCCATGATGCATAGAAGTATGCCAAATCTGTCTGGCATATATCACGGTCGAGGCCCACATAGTCATTTAGTTCATTAGCATTACGCTAGAAAGCATACACTCGGTATACATGGCCCTTCGGAGCAGCAGCAGTACACAAGTCTTGGTGATAGATCTGCTCGGTTAAGTGTTGTGTTTTGTGTTTGTGTTGAGTTATGTGCAGCTTCCCTGGTTTATTGGTGGATTTTTTGTAATGTATATTTGTGCAGCAGCATGCTCATGCTAACTCTGTATGTCTGTTTTGTTTCTATTACAGAAATGACGGAGTCTTTCATTTTTTTAGGATAATGTAAATGGTGCTGGCTAGTTTCGGAAAATTCTTTGAGGTGCTTAAAATTTCTGTCTAGGCAGGCAGCTCATTAGTTTATTTATTTATTTAATAGTTGTGTTTATTTACTTAATAAAAACAAATCATTTAAGTGAATTGGAGAGTTCATGTTAATAAACAGATTCCCTTATATTTAGCATTGGGAACTCAGATTCATTTTAGTGTGTCGGTTCTTTTGGATGAATCATGTAAATGAACCAGTCCACATATATTTATGTATTTGGCAGACGCTTTTATCCAAAGCGACTTACAGTGCACTTATTACAGGGACAATCCCCCCGGAGCAACCTGGAGTTAAGTGCCTTGCTCAAGGACACAATGGTGGTGGCTGTGGGGATCGAACCAGCAACCTTCTGATTACCAGTTATGTGCTTTAGCCCACTACGCCACCACCACTCCCTTAACATAAAAGATTCAATGATTCACTTGAGCCCCACACAGCCTTAAAGGGACTTTGCCTTCTTTTTTAATGTAAAATATATAGTGTATTGCTGCTGTTAATCACTATAGTTTGGTTCAGTTATATAAAATAGGGTGTTTTCTAGTTTATTAGTGTACATTATACACTCACCTAAAGGATTATTAGGAACACCATACTAATACTGTGTTTGACCCCCTTTCGCTTTCAGAACTGCCTTAATTCTACGTGGCATTGATTCAACAAGGAGCTGAAAGCATTCTTTAGAAATGTTGGCCCATATTGATAGGATAGCATCTTGCAGTTGATGGAGATTTGTGGGATGCACATCCAGGGCACGAAGCTCCCGTTCCACCACATCCCAAAGATGCTCTATTGGGTTGAGATCTGGTGACTGTGGGGGCCATTTTAGTACAGTGAACTCATTGTCATGTTCAAGAAACCAATTTGAAATGATTCGAGCTTTGTGACATGGTGCATTATCCTGCTGGAAGTAGCCATCAGAGGATGGGTACATGGTGGCCATAAAGGGATGGACATGGTCAGAAACAATGCTCAGGTAGGCCGTGGCATTTAAACGATGCCCAATTGGCACTAAGGGGCCTAAAGTGTGCCAAGAAAACATCCCCCACACCATTACACCACCACCACCAGCCTGCACAGTGGTAACAAGGCATGATGGATCCATGTTCTCATTCTGTTTACGCCAAATTCTGACTCTACCATCTGAATGTCTCAACAGAAATCGAGACTCATCAGACCAGGCAACATTTTTCCAGTCTTCAACTGTCCAATTTTGGTGAGCTCTTGCAAATTGTAGCCTCATTTTCCTATTTATAGTGGAGATGAGTGGTACCCGGTGGGGTCTTCTGCTGTTGTAGCCCATCCGCCTCAAGGTTGTGCGTGTTGTGGCTTCACAAATGCTTTGCTGCATACCTCGGTTGTAACGAGTGGTTATTTCAGGCAAAGTTGCTCTTCTATCAGCTTGAATCAGTCGGCCCATTCTCCTCTGACCTCTAGCATCAACAAGGCATTTTCGCCCACAGGACTGCCACATACTGGATGTTTTTCCCTTTTCACACCATTCTTTGTAAACCCTAGAAATGGTTGTGCGTGAAAATCCCAGTAACTGAGCAGATTGTGAAATACTCAGACCAGCCCGTCTGGCACCAACAACCATGCCACGCTCAAAATTGCTTAAATCACCTTTCTTTCCCATTCTGACATTCAGTTTGGAGTTCAGGAGATTGTCTTGACCAGGACCACACCCCTAAATGCATTGGAGCAACTGCCATGTGATTGGCTGATTAGATAATTGCATTAATGAGAAATTGAACAGGTGTTCCTAATAATCCTTTAGGTGAGTGTAGATACATGTATGTTCATTTTAATGTTGTCACCGTATTTGTGTAACCCTTACCAAAATGAACTATGGTTTTTCGATAGTAATATTGAAATAGACATGGCTGTAGTAAATATGGATAATTTGATTAATTTTGTGGTTACTGTGGTATTGCAACAATATGGAATATCACCCTAATTAAATATATGAATATGGGGATATAATTAAGTTCTGCAATCAGAACTGATGGTCTAACAAACAAGGCAATCTTTTGAAAGAGCCACAGAGCCGTAGTGTTTACTTTTGTGAGAGGAATCAACCTACTGTATGAAAGGTTTACTTCTAGTTATCTCTGCATTAACAAAAATACACATCAGCGTTAATGGCAGTTTTGATGATGTTTTAAAGTAATTGATCAGTTTAATAACAGCAGCATGTTGCTAGATAGTCACATTTTCCTTTATTATTCAGAATCAACTTAGTTCTTGTACAGGTTGGATATTGTATGAGTAACTGGATGTTGTATTCCTTTCAAGTTTCTCTTGTCTGCCTTTTTGTTCTCATCGCCTACATTATTGATCAGAGCTCTTGTTTTAAACCTGCGTAACACAACAGAGATGCTCTAGCTATCAGATCACACATATTCAGACACACACAGATGAACAACCAAAGTCTTTTCTCAGGGGAGAGTATCTTACCTTCCAAAACCTTTGCACCAAAATCAAAATGATGAAAGGAAGTTTTAACAGTTTGGGAGATCAGTGTGTGTGTTAGCGATGTTTGCGCACAGATGCCTGGGTTTTATACACATGATTCAGACACTCTGGAGACCGGTGTGTGCATGGGGCTTTGACCATGGGTGCAGTCTCACAGTTCTCAAGAGATCGTAAGTGGGTTGAGAGGGGGAGGGATAGACATTGCTGAAGAAACAGACAGATAAATGAACATTAGGGTTATGAAGAGGGTTGGGAATCAAGAAACATACTAAAAGAATTAAGGAACTAGAAGCGTTCACCCTAAAACAAAGGTTGACAGATTGTGGATTTTGCAGATACCAGTAACTTAGATGGCGAAAAGGGACGATAACCAATTAATTTTGTTTTATAAATCAATTTATGAATGTTTAAATATTATTTTAATCTTTCCTTGGTGTGATGAGCACATACATTGATGCTACAAGTGTCCAAAAAGAGTACAATTTGCTATATGCAACGCATAATTTAAATGAATATAAAAATGACTGAATACTGTTCACAAGACTCTAGACTGTCATTTAAGGGTTAAACTTCTGCCTCACTGAGTCACGTGACACAGCAGCATGCCGTCGATTTCCTTAAAGCGCTTCTATGGTTGAAGCGCCAACAAAAGTGCCTCTGGTAAGAAATCTCTATGTTTTTTTTAATTAAAAACTATTTGTTTGTAAAGAGGAGAGTCTCTAGTTTCATTTGATATGCCGCTTTAAATAATCTGTTCATTTTTTGCACGTCAGCGCGCTGATAAACATGATGTCCACATATGTGGACATTGGCACCACATTTCCTCAAAAGTAGAAAAAAATTGTTTGGATAACTTTCAACTCTAACACATCTGTGGGTCATTTCACTTCATTTTAATATACATTTTGTTCTGTTTTATTTTGTTATCTCTGCAATACGATTCTATTCATTAATATTAGTAAATGCATTACTATAGATTTACTCTGCAATTTCACATTGAGAATCAATGGGTGCATCCAAAAGCTGAAAGATTTTTCTTTCAGTGGCTTTATATGGAATTAGGATAAAAATAAGGAGCATTTCAAACTGTTCTGAGACCAGTGCAGACAGACAGCACACTGGAGGTTAAGTCATGCACTAAATAGGGAGCAAGGGAGCATCCTATAGCTCTCCTATAACTGTTCTGAGACCAGTGCAGACAGACACCACATTGGAGGTTATGTCATTCACTAAATAGGGAGCAAGGGAGCATCCTATAACTGTTCTGAGACCAGTGCAGACAGACAGCACACTGGAGGTTAAGTCATTCACTAAATAGGGAGCAAGGGAGCATCCTATAGCTCTCTATAACTGTTCTGAGACCAGTGCAGACAGACACCACATTGGAGGTTATGTCATTCACTAAATAGGGAGCAAGGGAGCATCCTATAGCTCTCCTATAACTGTTCTGAGACCAGTGCAGACAGACACCACATTGGAGGTTATGTCATTCACTAAATAGGGAGCAAGGGAGCATCCTATAGCTCTCCTATATCTGTTCTGAGACCAGTGCAGACAGACACCACATTGGAGGTTATGTCATTCACTAAATAGGGAGCAAGGGAGCATCCTATAGCTCTCCTATAACTGTTCTGAGACCAGTGCAGACAGACACCACATTGGAGGTTATGTCATTCACTAAATAGGGAGCAAGGGAGCATCCTATAGCTCTCCTATAACTGTTCTGAGACCAGTGCAGACAGACACCACATTGGAGGTTATGTCATTCACTAAATAGGGAGCAAGGGAGCATCCTATATCTCTCCTATAACTGTTCTGAGACCAGTGCAGACAGACACCACATTGGAGGTTATGTCATTCACTAAATAGGGAGCAAGAGAGCATCCTATAGCTCTCCTATAACTGTTCTGAGACCAGTGCAGACAGACAGCACACTGGAGGTTAAGTCATGCACTAAATAGGGAGCAAGGGAGCATCCTATAGCTCTCTGTGCAGCTAAGTGTATTCACTTCTAAAATCTGATCAAAAGTTCAGTTTCAGGCTGCAGATGATGTTTGGACCAGGCAGACGTGGGACAATGGTAATCAGTTGTCACAAACGCCACCTCTGAAAATCCGCTCGTCCGCCACCGGTGGGCTCTCTCGCCTGAGTATTAGCAGTTGGACTACAAATCCCAGAACCCACATACCTGGACTGATTGCACATACACACTTGTTCCCCATTTCACAGACTATTTAAGCACTAAGCAAGCTACGCTCGGTGCAAGTCTTGTTTTGCTACGGCTACTTTTCTGAGTGTTTCCCCTACTGCCTTGTTTATCTGGATATTGTAGTTGTCTGTCTGCTGCTGCTCTGACCTTCTGCCTGTTCTGATCACAATTACTGCTCTGTCTATGTTGCTGTTGTTATTCTCTGTATTTCGACCCACGCCTGTTTGTATTCTGATTCAGCTGTTGTTTAATAAACCGCACATGGATCTTAATCCCAGTTTGTCCGAGTCATTGTTACATCAGTACATAGATTCAGAATTTTATAATGCAACATTGTATTTTAACATGGTTGGCAGTGATTGGATGATGCTGGACATTATTCTGAATAAAAAACATGAATAAGCAACACTCCTGGACACATTATAAACTATTTAATGAAAAGAATCTGACTTTCTATAGCTTAGTGTTATTGAAAATCTCACAACGTAATCCCGCTGTCCACATATGTGAACATACATTTTTAGTAAAACTATTTGCTGTAGACAAAATATTTTTTGCTTGTTTATTAGGTGCTACAAGTTACAAATCAAAAATGAAAAGGGAAGTTACACGGGGGTCTCAGAAGGATAAAAAGGAGTGGTGGTTGTGTAGTGGTCTAACCACATAACTGGTAATCTGGTAATCAGAAGGTCACTGGTTCGAGCCCCACAGCTACCACCACTGTGTCCTTGAGCAAGGCACTTAACTCCAGGTTGCTCCGGGGGTATTGTCCCTGTAATAAAGTCTCTGTAAGTCACTTTGGATAAAAGCGTCTGCCAAATGCATAAATGTTAATGTAAAAAAAAAAGCCTGGGGACTTTTATTTTGAAATGTCTGCGCTTCCAAACAAAACATGCACATTTACAATCATCTACAATAAAAATACTATCAAGTATAAAGATCATCGTTCATCAATAGATCAACAGAGGCTGCTTGTCAAATACTTTTTCCTTTTTTTCTAGTGACACTGTCAAATCAATATGAATTCAACAATCAATAAAAGTTATATAAATAACAGTTCAAAAATGTGTCTTTTTTTAATAGCATCTCAAATTCAAATTAGTCCAGAAACAGTGATGCTGACAGAGACTTGGCCCTGTTACAATCCTCTATATGTATATATTCACCAAATTTAAGCTTTTTGTGTGTTGAGTGTTGATTTTCGTCAATACGCAGTAGTTTCAAAAAGCAACTGTCGGCACCGAACGGCGAGGGCGGAGCCAGGAGTTTTTCAAAAGGGTGGCCAGGCAGGGGCAAGCGATCAGTCTGTGGTGGCACACAAATGTTCGGGCAGCATTTTTATATCGTCGGACTGTGTGGTCGGGGGGGGGTCTCCTCTCTCAGGGACAGGTCACTATCTGGCACCCATGACCAGACCTCTGAAATGTTTCCTACCACCCGCAGTAATATATAGGATATAATGACACCCGAGATGGAGAGGTTTGGCGACCTTGGTGTGTACACATGTTACGTTTGTACATTTGTACAGAGATGATTTCACCTCTAAAAGACTAAATTGTGCCAAAAAATGTAAAAAAAAATGACTAAAACAGCAATTGCGAGTGTGGTGTCCAATGAGGTGGCCCCCCACCCCCTAGCTCTGCCAATGTTAATCATTAAAGCTGAAAACTAACTCGACCTCTACTACCTTTCTACTGGGTTTGGAACAACATAAAGCTGAGTAATATGATTTTTTTGTGCATGATCTTTCTTTAAGTTGAATCTAAAAAAAGGAGAGAAAGAATCAAGGGACTGCTGTACGACAAAGACTTTGAAGGGAGGAAACCCTGTGACCTCAGATCTAAATATATACGGTCAGCGCTCTGCGAGGTTTCATGCTTTATTTGTCCGGCCTGCTTCTGTAGATCACAGACACTCTTGAAAGAGCGATGTCACTATTGTCACAAAACAACATAAATAATACTACAAAATAGCTAAAACCTCTCCTCACCAAGCCTTATGAATTGAGGAATCATTTATGTCTGTCACTAACAGTGTGGGACATGTTTTATACTCAGGGTTTGGAGTTTCATCAACAAACCCCCTAAGTATATGTTTAATAATAATCGTGATGTCTAACCTTGACAAACACCACTAATTAATGACAAGAACCCTTTCTACATCCTCAGTGTTACTGAGAAAGTCATGCTTAAACTTCTGGAGAAAAGCAGAAACGTATTTCTCAATTGTGTTGTGTTTGTATTCTTCCATAAATGTCCCGTTTGTTTAATGTGACACGTGATATCATCATCACATAATTACACTGACTGAAGCGCCTCTGTTCTGTCTTCAGGTAAAAGAGAGAGAGAGGGAACAAATGCTGGAAGAAAAACATGATACCTGATCTGAAGACAACACTCACATACACACTCATACACACACCGTAGTGTTGTCCTGTATCTGTACTCCCTAGAGTCTCACGTCATGGTCATCATCCTCCTTTTTGCTTCAG
Source organism: Xyrauchen texanus (assembly GCF_025860055.1). Classification (NCBI taxonomy): domain Eukaryota; kingdom Metazoa; phylum Chordata; class Actinopteri; order Cypriniformes; family Catostomidae; genus Xyrauchen; species Xyrauchen texanus. Next base: position 3,319,200 of record NC_068316.1, read on the forward strand.
TTGTCTCTGTTTGAAGGAGAACGTTTCTGAATGCTTTACATAATCTGTAATCCAGAGAATCCCACATTTAGGGAACAAAGTGTAGCCTATATACTATACACTGCAAAAATACATATGCTACCCTTAAAAAATAACTCTTTGGCTGAAGATGATTGAGTCGATTACATTTCTTCACTTAAAATGACTGTGTAGTCTCAACACAGTACAAAGAACCTAGTTGAAGTGGGTAAACCCAACAAAATTATATGTGTCAATGCAACTTTTTCCCTTTTTCTCCCAATTTGGAATGCCCAATTCCCAATGCTCTCTAAGTCCTTTTGGTGGCGTAGTGATTCACCTCAATCTTGGTGGTGGAGAATGAATCCCAGATGCCTCCGCATCTGAGACCGTCAATCTTATCACGTGGCTTTTTGAGCACGTTTCCACGGAGACAGCGTGTGTGGAGGCTTCACGCAATCCACAGCAGCATCCACGCTCCACTCACCACGCCCCCACTGAGAATGAACCACATCATAGTGACCACGAGGAGGTTACCCCATGTGACTCCACCCTCCCTAGCAACCAGTCCAATTTGGTTGCTTAGGAGACCTGGCTGGAGTCACTCAGCACGCCCTGGGTTAGTGAACTAACAAACTCCGGGGGTGCTAGCCAGCATCTTTTACCACTGAGCTACCCAGGCCCCTAATAAATCTCTTTTATTTCTTTATGCACTAACTAGCGAAAGAGAATGTTAGCATGCTAAATACATGCTGGTTGGATGCACTACAGAGTGTAGTTTTGTAAAAAAGAGAAAAAGGTGGAAGTGAAGTCCTAATGTACCCCATGTTCCCTAATTTATGGGCTACTGTGCACCCTCAGGAGCAAGTTGACTTGTAAGGGAACGGTGAGTTCTAGATTGTGGCAGCAAATTTGACCGGAGAATGTCATGATGTCCGTCCGTGAACTCAAGCGGAACAGAATGTGGTTCAGACGACCCACCGAAGCAGTTGTGTTTTAACAGAGGTGTATTTTAAAATGGAAAAGTTACAGTTTTGACCTAGACGCTAGTGAAATGTTTTTGCATGACCTAAAGCAACAGATAACACAAAAATAGATGTTCAAAAGAGAAATGGGACATATTGTGTTCAGGATCATTTTTATAGGGCTAATTCACAGGTGCGCACACACACACACACACACAAATATAATGTACTCTGTGTTACTTTCTACATCTCTGTGATTACATTAATATAAGCAATGTATTTAAAATTAATGTAAGCATATTAAATCAAAATGACAACATTAGATTACTCCAGGGTTTTCAACCATGGCCTGGTGCAAGCACCTGTCAGGGTTGTCGATTCATCCCTTTGACTCGAGTCTAATGAATCCATTCACCAAAAGATTCGTTTACTGATGGGTTCTGTAAGTCAGATGGGTATTGTGAGTCATTTACGATCGAATCAATGGATGTGAACGAGAACGATTCGCTCACTTAAGATTGTTCAAAACACTGATTTATTTACGAACCAAACATTGACACGGGCAGATGATTTGTGACTAGCTGAATCGGGTATTGAACCAAGGAATGATGGACATTTTGCATTCCAAACGGGATAAATCACCCTCCGAAGGGCACTTTGAAATGAGAACAGTCATTATAGTCGTGCTGTTAGATCACTTCAATCTGAATTACTTAAAAAGTGAGTTCTGAATGACTCTTATTATTTAAGCCCCACACCTTTTGACCATTCACACCTCTCACAGTGGGAGGTAAAGTCTTCGAAGGGAATAGGGCATAGGGATCATCACTGAATGGAACACACCCACTGAGTCGTTCACAATCGAATCACTGGATGTTAAGGAGAACGATTCGCTCACTTAAAAGATTCTTTCAAATCGCTGATCCGTTTACGAACCAAACAACCGTTAGGATTTTTACGAGTAGCTTTGTCAAGTATTGAATCAAAGGTTGGTACGATGTGTTTTCGGAAACAGGCTCAACAGTCAAACTGAATATTAATGTTAGCGAAGGTATTTATAAGGTGCATCCCAAACCGCACACTTCTGCACTATTCTACGCCATTTTGTATAGTAAGTAGTGCGAGTAGTACGTTTACACTGATAATGCAGCTGAAGTGTACTTTATGTACATGGATGATGCACATTTTCAACCGTCAAAACGGAGTGTGAAATATTAGCACTCAATGCACGCAGGCTTGCCGTTGTAGCGGAAGGGGCGGAGTTACCTGGCAGCGCTGCTGGCCTGACAAAACAGTTGTAAATAATAATAATAAGAATGTGAGCATCTTACAAATGTGAATTGAATGCTTTACAATCACCCCATGCTCTGAGATTATGTACGTTGTTTGAGATGCACTTGTTGAACTGTGGTTGGCTAACGTGCTAAGCTAGCGGCAACACATCACGTTACTTCCGTCTGCTGTTAAACACCGAACACTTCCATGCCCAATTCCCAATGCGCTCTAAGTCCTCATGGTGGCGTAGTGACTCGCCTCAACCCGGGTGGCGGAGGACGATTCTCAGTTGCCTTAAGCTGCGTTCACACTGCCAGCGACACGCAGCAACAAAACGACCCCGTCTCATTCATTTTCAGTGAGAGCTGGCGACTTCCGGCAACATGAGCGATGGCGACCGTTGGCGACCGGTGGGCGTGCCCAGCGACACGACAATTTGAGAAATATTTAACTTTATGCAAATGAAGAGCGACTTTCTGGAGCGACAGCCAATAGGAGAGAAGATGGTAGAGCTCATGTGATCCTAATATTTTAAACGGTGCTGTTTAGACTCTCCATACACACCACTAGCGACCAAACCGGCAGCCACTGAAGACATGCAGCGATAAAGTAGCTGGCAGTGTGAATGCAGCTTTAGACCGTCAATCCAAGCATCTTATCACGTGGCTTGTTGAGCGCGTTACCGCAGAGACGTAGCGCATGTGGCGGCATCCAAGCACAACTCACCACACGCCCCACCGAGAGCGAACCACTAATCGCCACCACAAGGAGGTTACCCCATGTGACTCTACCCTCCCTAGCAACCGGCCAATTTGGTTGCTTAGGAGACCCGACTGGAGTCACTCAGCACGTCCTGGATTCAAACTCGCGACTCCAAATGTGGTAGTTAGCGTCTTTACTGGATGAGCTACCCAAGCCCACCAATGATACTACACTTTAAAATTCATACACTTCATGTGTATTTTATAAGTGCATATTGTCGTTTAGGACCCTATAGTTTATATATCGGTATGAGTACCACGTGCATAACTTGCTACGGAAAAAGCTCCTTCAGGTAACAAATGCACAGTTTCACATTTACAGTGAGGGTCAAAGTCCATTTGTCAAAGTCAAAGTGTCCGTAAATGTGATTAAGGCCAGTGGTATGAGAGCACAGTTGACAGTAAAAGTTATCATGAGCTGTTCCAAATATTTCTAGGAGGTAAACCTGCTGTTTGTCTCTCTCAAATTCACTATTACTGGCTTTTAATCAGGTAGCTGATAGAGTCAATGAATAATTGAATGATTTGCGGTATTGAATTGCTTCTTTTTAATCATCTGACTCTGTAGAAGCCACAAGATTTGATCATATTCAACAATGAACTTCCCAGAGTTTTAGGCTGTTGACTTTGACAATATCTGATCAGGCAAGTGACATGAAAACCGAACTGTTGACATAATATGGATCATACAGTATGTGATTAATGAATTAACTTTGCTCACTGCTAATGGCCTCGTTTTCTCCAGTGTTTACAGTAGTTTAACTACGTTCTCTCTACGGCAATATTAGTAATACGGCATAATACTTTAATATATTACGTTAATTGCATAAATCGTTAGTTAGTGTTCATTCAGATTGTCCGAAATGTCATGAAACTTATTTAAATTCTTAATAGGCCTGTGTTTTAATTCATATTAATATTAATATTAATATTAATATTAATATTTGAATGGTCAAAACCTCTGATCTCTCTATATTTCAATACTGTATTATTATTAGATTTTTATTCGTGCATTAAGGAACAGACCAAGGAAACTCAGATGCATGCCTATGATTAAAATAGTTTGTATATCTATGCTATAGCAAACAATCTCCAACCAAAACGACTTACAATTAAATGCACAAATCACTTGGGACAGATAGACACATGCACGAGGATGTTGCATGCTCAGCTAGGCCTCACAAACATCATCATCCATGTTTTCAGTGATGTGTTTCTACATATGCATGTGGATTTTATTCTCTATGTGTTCATTGTTTTATTATCAGCGGTCTGGTGGTGGTCATTCTTTAGCATTTAAACCTGCTCAAATAAATCATTTCCTCTTAAAGTGTGAATCAGGATTAAAAAGGTGGAGAAATATCAGCAGCTCTGAGCCACCAGGGGTCAGGGGAGGGCTTTGACCCCTTCATTAGAGTAAAATGACCACATACACACTCGTTTGAATGTGTTCTGAATGGAATTATATCGCATTCTATTTTGTATCAACATTCTCACGGAATAAATCAGACATAATCTCCCTGTCGGGACATCAAGGGGCACCCTTAAAGCAAAAATGTTTAATAAATGTGCTTTATTCATTTAATAAAATGCAAATGTTTTGAGGGATAG
>NC_068316.1:3328808-3336308 GCF_025860055.1 Xyrauchen texanus
GGAGAGAGTGGGCACCCTTGTCTCATCCTGTAATTGGAAAGCTGATGATATGATACCATTTGTGATAACTGATGCCATTGGTATGCTTTATAGTGTTTTGATCCAGTTTATGAATGACTTTCCGAAACCAAATTTCTCGAGTGTTGAATAAAAGAAGTGCCAGTTTTCTTTGTCAAAGGCCTTTTCGGCATCGAGTTATACGATGACTTTATTGGTATTTTATTGTTTGCAGATGTTCATGAAATTAAATAAGTGACGTGTATTGTTTGAGGAATGATGTCCGCTTATCAAGCCTGTTTGGTCGGGGTGGATAAGAGACGATATGACAGATTCTAAGCGTGTGGCTAATTCTTTACTGATTATTTTCATGTCTGCGCTAATAAGAGATACAGGGCGATAAATGGAGCATAGAGATGATTCTTTATTTGGTTCAAGCAGAACTGAAATTAATGCTGTGTTCATTTGTTGCGGTATGGAGGAATTGCATATGATTTCTGTTGTCATTCTCAAGAATAGTGGCGAAACTGTAGACCAGAAGTCTTTAGAAACCTGGAGCTTTGATAGTGAAAAAAGGGCCTTCTTGTAATCATCTGCTATTAATGGGCTTTCTAGTGCTGCAATTTGGTTTAGATTTAATGTAGGTTAAATTTTTACCGTTTTCCTTTTTCTTATCGCTTTGCAAAGTTTTGTAAAAGGTCCTGAATGTTTCGTTAATTTCTTCTGAATTGTGGGTGATTTTATTTTCTGGATTCTTAACTGTTGATATTAGCATTTTCTCTTTAATTCGTTTAAGTAAGCTAGCAAGATATTTTCCAGATTTTTCATTATGTTCAAAATATGTGGTTTTTAATTGTAGTTTTTGGCATTGCATTTTTTTTTGTGAATGATTTTTTTTAGTTGGTTTTTAACTTTATTTAATTCTTCGAGTGTCTGTTCCAAGAATTAGAATTAGTTCGAATTTTACGAGTGTGTGTGTGTTACGTAGTTTCTTACGTTTATTTTCCAATAATTTTTCTAATTTCTTTGCTTTCTTGTGTTTATATGTGGAATATGATATTATTTTCCTTCTTAATACTACTGTTGTGGTTTCCCCAAGTGTTGGCGCGAAAATGCCTGGTGTATCGTTTATTTCGAGGAAGGATGCCCACTCTCTTTTAAAATATTCGCCATCTTTGTGTGATTTTACTATAGTTTTTGTCATGAAGAGTTAATGATGTAATTGGTGTCTGGTCAGAAGTGATAATTGGGTTTATTGCTGTATTTGTACTCTCTGGGATAGTGGAACAAGTTGTTAAGAAGAAATGTATACGCAAGTATGTTTAATGAACAGGTCAGTAGTACGTGTACTCTCTCGAAGTGGTGTTTCTGATAATTGGTATGTTTTTATTGATCATAATTGCGACTCCTCTCTTCTTTGTATTATAAGAAGCTGAATATATTTGTGTATATTGTAACGTTTTTTTATGTTTGGGTTCCAGTAAGTGAGTTTCTTGTAGATGCATATTCTGTGTTATGGTTTGCTGTTCTATTATATCCTATTCGAGCCTAATATGTGTTATTATATATTTAATAATTTATTATATACAAAGTTTGCATATCACGAAAACATATATGTATATTTACACTCATTTGCCGCCTTTAAGGTCTGCACTGGGCGTCCTACTCGGGGGTTGGCATGCCTTTTGCTCTTGGCGTGATGTGTTGCCCTCACGGGAGTCAATGAGAACTGCCTTTTTTCCCTCTCTGGTGTGAAGATTGGGTCCCACAACTCGCCCTGAATGTCTGAGATGGATCTCAACATCAGAGATTCACTATTAGGAAGCACTTTATAAGTCATTAAGCACTTTAATTGCCTCAATTGTCCCTTGGTTTTCAGTGATGTCAATGCAGGATTGGTTAACCACTGGTGGGTGGCACCCTGATGTGGAGAGAATGCATGAAGACAGAGTAAACTGTAATGCTCTTGGGAGCAGAGGGCAGTCCTTTACCAGTCGGGCAAAGTGGAAACTCTGGACATCTATTATGGAGGATGTAGGCGGTTGATGATATCTGTTTGGGGCGGCGCACCAGGAGCCAGGGGTGTGTGGGCTTTTGGGTAGGATTGGTTGTGTAGATTTAGGTGCTGTTTCTTACCTATGGAATCTCGGTCTATCTCATTTTATTTATTTATTTATTTATATATTATTTTTGTCACATGACCACTACTTTGATAGCTGATTTGGTAAACAACAGTTTTTCCAAATATTAATAATGATTTAAAACAAAATTTTAAAGTAATAATAATAAAAGATAACTCATGTAATTTTTTAAAGAATTATAGATTTTAATGAGACTTGTGTGAAAAATGTCTTTGTTGTCATGAAAATGTTGCAAAAGTCTTAAAGGTCCTAAAAATAGGCTTTCTTTAAATTTCATTTAGCAATAGGCCTATATGATTTTTTTTTTGTTGAGATTTTTGGGGTGTAATATTACATAGAAATGTTCTTCACAGGTTTTGGGAGATTCAACCACTACCTGAACTATCACTAAACTGCATGTGTGTTTGTGTTTTCGACTGAACCTTTATAAAGCAGTGAGATCATTAGATGTCATGTTATTTACTGTCCTCTAACTGCACAGAAGAAAAGATACATTATGTTAAATAATATTAACATTTCAACAAGCTGCCTGATCATTTATGTATAGCGCAAATGGCGAAGGACGTGTTAGTATGTGTCAAAGTTGAATACAGTTAGGGGTTTGTCCAAATCTCTAACCCTAATTATGAGCAATAGTGATGCTTGCCTCACCACTGCTGGCATTTCCCCTCTCTTTAAAGTATTTGCCACATTATTTGGTGTTCTTCAGACAGGGGAGAGTAGGACAGACTAATTTTAGCTGGATCTGGCAGAATCTTCTATACTTAAGGAGCATCAGCGGTTCTGTTTTCCCCCCTCAAAACTGTGAACATGTCACATTTCATTAAAGCTGCTGTGAAGCTCTGCGAAAGCGCGTGTCCGTCTGTCGGGCAGGTTCTGAACACTTGAAGTATCCATGGTGACTGGCACACTGTCAATGGTCTGAAACGTTTTTAGGTGTTTCCTGGAAAGAGTCTGGGTCTCCATGGTGATCAGAGCTCAGCTTTGAACACCATTATCAGGGTTTCAAAAAAGAAATGGAGAGATAGACAGAAAGAGGAAAAAGACATGGAACTGTAAAGGAACAGAAGGTTAGGATACCTTGATTTTACACATTCTGAAGAAAATGTGAGTGGTGCTTACAAGTGCAAAACTTGCCGACATTATACTAGGATGTAGTGGAGGATTTCCAGGGTGTTGCTATGTGGCTGCTAGGGTGGGTGGTTGCTAGGCCATTGATATGTGGTTGCTAAGGTTTTCAGAATTTTTTAGCAAATTGCTATGCAGTTTCTGGGATGTTCTGGTGGTTGTTAGTGCATTCCTAAAGTTTTTTTTAGAATGTTTTTGCACATTGCTATGCAGTTTCTAGGGTGTTCTAGGTGGTAGCTATGTCATTGCTAAGGTCTTTATAGTTTTTTAGCACATTACTATGCCTGGGTGGTTACTATGCACTTGCTAAGGTTTTCAGAAGGATTTAGCTAATTGCTATGCAGTTTCTGGGGTGTTCTGGTGGTTACTAGGGTATTGCTAAGGTTTTTATACTGTTTTAGCACATTACTATGCCTGGGTGGTTGCTATGCCATTGCTATGTGGTTGCTAAGGTTTTCAGAAAGATTTAGCAAATTTTTATGCAGTTTCTGGGGTGTTCTGGTGGTTGCTAGGTCGTTGCTAAGGTCTTTATAGTGTTTTAGCACATTACTATGCCTGGGTGGTTGCTATGCAGTTGCTAAGGTTTTCAGAGGGTTTTAGCTAATTTATATGTAGTTTCTGGGGTGTTGTTGTGGTTGCTAGGGCATTTCTAAGGTTTTTATAGTGTTTTAGCACATTACTATGCCTGGGTGGTTGTTAGGCCATTGCTATGCAGTTGCTAAGGTTTTCAGAAGGATTTAGCAACTTGCTATGCCGTTTCTGGTGTGTTCTGGTGGTTGCTAGGGTATTGCTAAGGTTTTTATAGTGTTTTAGCACATTACTATGCCTGGGTGGTTGCTATGCCATTTCTATGTGGTTGCTAAGGTTTTCAGAGGGTTTTAGCTAATTTATATGTAGTTTATGGGGTGTTGTTGTGGTTGCTAGGGCATTTCTAAGGTTTTTAAAGTGTTTTAGCACATTACTATGCCTGGGTGGTTGCTATGCCATTGCTATGTGGTTGCTATGGTTTTCAGAGGGTTTTAGCTCATTTCTATGCAGTTTCTGGGGTGTTGTGGTGGTTGCTAGGGTATTTCTAAGGTTTTTATAGTGTTTTAGCACATTACTATGCCTGGGTGGTTGCTAGGCCATTGCTATGCAGTTGCTAAGGTTTTCAGAAGGATTTAGCAAATTGCTATGCCGTTTCTGGGGTGTTCTGGTGGTTCCTAGGCCATTTCTAAGGTCTTTATAGTGTTTTAGCACAGTACTATGACTGGGTGGTTGTTTAGGCCATTGCTATGCGGTTGCTAAGGTTTTCAGAGGGTTTTAGAAAATTGCTATGCAGTTTCTGGGATGTTCTAGTGGTTGTTAGGGCATTACTAGTTTATTTTTTAGAGAGTTTTTGCACATTGCAAAGCAGTTTCTATGGTGTTCTAAGTGGTAGCTAGGTCGTTGCAAAGGTCTTTATAGTATTTTAGCACATTACTCTGCCTGGGTGGTTGCTAGGCCATTGCTATGCAGTTGCTAAGGTTTTCAGAAGGATTTAGCAAATTGCTATGCAGTTTCTGGGGTGTTCTGGTGGTTGTTAGGTCGTTGCTAAGGTCTTTATAGTGTTTTAGCACATTACTATGCCTGGGTGGTTGCTATGCAGTTGCTAAGGTTTTCAGAGGGTTTTAGCTAATTTATATGTAGTTTCTGGGGTGTTGTTGTGGTTGCTAGGGCATTTCTAAGGTTTTTATAATGTTTTAGCACATTACTATGCCTGGGTGGTTGTTAGGCCATTGCTATGCAGTTGCTAAGGTTTTCAGAAGGATTTAGCAACTTGCTATGCCGTTTCTGGTGTGTTCTGGTGGTTGCTAGGGCATTTCTAAGGTTTTTAAAGTGTTTTAGCACATTACTATGCCTGGGTGGTTGCTATGCCATTGCTATGTGGTTGCTATGGTTTTCAGAGGGTTTTAGCTCATTTCTATGCAGTTTCTGGGGTGTTGTGGTGGTTGCTAGGGTATTTCTAAGGTTTTTATAGTGTTTTAGCACATTACTATGCCTGGGTGGTTGCTAGGCCATTGCTATGCAGTTGCTAAGGTTTTCAGAAGGATTTAGCAAATTGCTATGCAGTTTCTGGGGTGTTCTGGTGGTTGTTAGGTCGTTGCTAAGGTCTTTATAGTGTTTTAGCACATTACTATGCCTGGGTGGTTGCTATGCAGTTGCTAAGGTTTTCAGAAGGATTTAGCAAATTGCTATGCCGTTTCTGGGGTGTTCTGGTGGTTGCTAGGGTATTGCTAAGGTTTTTATAGTGTATTAGCACATCACTATGCCTGGGTGGTTGCTATGCCATTGCTATGTGGTTGCTAAGGTTTTCAGAGGGTTTTAGCTCATTTCTATGCAGTTTCTGGGGTGTTGTTGTGGTTGCCAGGGCATTTCTAAGGTTTTATAGTGTTTTAGCACATCACTATGCCTGGGTGGTTGCTATGCCATTGCTATGTGGTTGCTAAGGTTTTCAGAGGGTTTTAGCTCATTTTTATGAAGTTTATGGGGTGTTGTTGTGGTTGCTAGGGCATTTCTAAGGTTTTTATAGTGTTTTAGCACATTACTATGCCTGGGTGGTTGCTAGGCCATTGCTATGTGGTTGCTAAGGTTTTCAGAGGGTTTTAGCTAATTTATATGCAGTTTATGGGGTGTTGTTGTGGTTGCTAGGGCATTTGTAAGGTTTTTATAGTGTTTTAGCACATTACTATGCCTGGATGGTTGCTAGGCCATTGCTATGTGGTTGCTAAGGTTTTCAGAGGGCTTTAGCTAATTTCTATGCAGTTTCTGGGTTGTTGTGGTGGTTGCTAGGGCATTGCTATGCAGTTGCTAAGGTGTTAAATATGTTACACATATGTTTGCTAAGATACAACTGGTAGGACATTGGTTCGATTCCCAGCAAAAACACACAAACTAATAAACTGTATAGCTTTACAATATATACATATACAATATATATAATGCAACAAGAGGTGCTAAAGTCAACTTATTTTAGTAATATACCTAACAATCTCATTATAAAATGTGACGCTGCCACGTTACCCAATGTCAAGAGAATTTCTTTTTACCTGTAGTTTTGCTCCAAATCATCGGCCAAAATTGTTAGTTTGACTGGGTTAATCAATGGCATTTAATATTATGTCCTTTATCATAATTTATGTTTATCTTTCTTCAGAAAATTGGGTGGTTTGCAAACGTGGAATAAGTTTAAAACTTAGAGGTTTATTGATGATGCTGAACTTCTATGGACATGTATTTTTTTATATGGTGCTAATAATATCTTCTATCCTTTAACCTTAAACTTAACCCTCACAGAAACCTTTCTGCATATTTAACATTAATGTTAATACATTATTAAGTATGTTTATTAAGCCGTTTTCCTTGTGGGGACCGATTGCTGGTCCCCACCATGTCAGAAATCATGTAGGCAACTCTTGACCCACACACACTTGTCCTCCGCACTAGCTTCTGGAGATGTATAATTCTTAAGAAGAGTCCTCCCACATGCAGACTATTGTTCAGAGGACTGCCAATCTCTCTCTGTATTACAGGTTCAATCTTTAAGCCAAATTTCGACTCCTCAGTTCTCTATTTCTTGAACATTCTCACTTTTCACGCCTTCAATGTGTGTGTGGTCTGTTAGCAGTGATGGTTTTGTTATAGAGATGACATCCACTGACTAAGTGTGACTTTATCTGCATGCAATTCTGCTTATAAGAAGTGTTATTGTTCAGAGGATGCTCTTTAATAAGATCAGGAGTCTCTCAACTGGTTGTGCCTGAGGACCCAGATTTGCATTGGAGATCGAGTCACGACCCTTCACGGTACCAAAATTGTTTATTGTCCAAAATGTCAACATTAATGTATTTAAAATCAAATATTTATCTTTATTAATATTACCATGAGCTGCACAGGATATGCAAAAATATGCAAAAGTCTTACACTAACATGATATAGGCTGAATAGGAAAATTGAAAATTTTGTGAACGCATAAACAACAGCAGAAGTGTGATTTACCAGCATAATACATGGAACAAACACTGGGCCAAATATTGTATCGGCATTAACAGCCCCTTAAACTCTGTTGGACCCACCAGCGGTCCAAAGGGGGTGCTATATCCCGAAAAATGTTTACGCTTAATACGTTAAAGTCTCCGTATACATAATTCAGGCATATGAGGTATCATTTGAAAGCTTAGAATTTTTTTTCTAAGCTTTTATACCATTGAGCCAA
>NC_068316.1:3341308-3351308 GCF_025860055.1 Xyrauchen texanus
TTTTTGGTCTTGGGTCTAGGGCAAGTCACTAGTCGCCCGTGGTCTTGTCAATTTGGGGTCGCACCTGGCCATGACCCAAGTGGAACCCCAGATACCAGTACCTCCACCGCCCAACCGCGCACTTTTTCGGGTTTGCCGTGAGCCCGCCCGTCTCAGCGATCTCAGGGCGGCCCTCAGATGTTGCAAGTGCCGCTGCCAATCATTGCTATAAATGATGATATCATCTAGATATGCATGGCGTAAGCAGTATCGCGGTCTGAGGATCCTATCCATGAAGCTGAAGCGTGGCTGGTGCCCGAACAAACCGAAAGAAGCGTCCGCAGTTGGTGTAATCCGAGCGGCGTGGTGAAGGCCGTTTTTCGCGGGATATTGGTGTCAAGGGGATCTGCCAATAACCCGCCGTTAGATCCAAGGTCGAATAAAACCGAGCAGAACCTAACCGATCGAGCAGTTCATCAACCGCGGGGCATTGGAGTGCGCGTCAAATTTAGACACGCATTGACTTTTCTATAATCCACACAGAAGCGGACAGACCCGTCGCTCTTGGGAACAAGGGCGACCGGACTGGACCAATCAGCTGTGAGATTCTTCTATTACTCCCATGTCAGCATCGGCGTCCAATTCTTCGAACTATTTTTTTTATGTTCGGGCAAGCGATAAGAGCGACAGCGTACCACTACGCCCGGTTAGGTCTCGATGTGGTGTTGTATGAGGTCTATGCGGCCCGGTAGAGGAGAGAACACGTCCGCAAACTCCTTTTGCAGTTCGGAAACCTCTGCGAGTTGGCGTGGTGAGAGGTGGTCTCCACACAGAACCGGGGTGTTAGGATCGCAGGCTTTGTTTACCTCGGTCCGAGCTCCGCCTTCTCCGGAACTACCGTTGCCAGCGTCACAGAGGCCGCCTCTTCCCTCCACAATTTCAGGAGGTTGAGGTGATATATTTGGCAGCGCCCCTCTATCGATGCGTTTGACTTCATAATCGAGGTCCCCTACTCGTCAGTGTGACCTCAAGCGGTCCTTGCCACTTGGCGAGTAATTTTGAGCTTGATGTTGGGAGTAATACAAGCACTTTATCTCCGGTGCAAATTCCGTAGCTGAGCACCCCTGTCATACAGCCGGCGTTGGCGTTCTTGAGCCTGGAGCAAATTCTCCTGTGTTAATTGCCCCAGCGTGTGGAGTTTTGCTCGAAGATCAAGAGCGTATTGAATTTCATTTTGGCACTAGATGGTCCCTCCTCCCAAGTTTCACGGATGGCGTCGAGGACCCAGCGTGGGCGTCGTCCGTACAGTAGCTCAAATGGGGAAAACCCTGTGGAGGCTTGCGGAACCTCTCGTACTCACGAACAACAGGGGGTCCAGCCACTTATCCCAATTCCTAAGCGTCTTAGTGCGCGAATTTCACGAATCATATTTTTGAGTGTTTTATTAAATGCGTTCCACCAGTCCATCCGTCTGAGGGTGGTACACGCTAGTCTTGAATCGATTTAATGCCCAATAATTCGTAAAGTTAGCGAAGTGTTCAGTGACATAAAAGTAGTGCCTTGGTGGGTGAGGATTTCGCTCGGAACCCCACCGGGAGATTATCTTGAAGAGTGCCCCTGCAACACTGCGTGCTGAGATGTTGCTCAGAGGCACTGCTTCCGGATACGGCGTTGCGTAATCCACCAGGACTAACACAAAGCGATGTCGGCGTGGCGTCCGTTCTAATGGCCCGGCGAGGTCCATTCCAATTCTCTCGAAGGAACCTCGATCAATGGAAGAGCGCAAAAGCGCTTTTGGGGTGGCGGTGGGTTTACCAGCTGACATTCGCGACGCGCCGCACACCACCTCGCGGGCGTCGCCGCCAATGCCCGGCCAATAGAAGCGGGCTATTAGGCGGAAAAGTGTTTTCCGTTCCCCAGGTGACCGGCCATAGGATTATAGTGAGCCGCCTGGAAAACCATTTCCGGCGGCTCCGTGGGATCAACAATTGTGTCACCTCCTCCTTTGTTTGGCGTCCTCGTCACTCTATACAACCGATCTTTAATAACTGAGAAATATGGATATGAAGCGGCGACACCGGCGGAGTTGTTGACCATCGATTACTCTCACTTGGTCAAAGCGTGCTTAAGGGTTTCATCCGCGACTGCTCCAAGGAAAATCCCCTCAAGGAACTCCCTGAGAGGAGGGTGTCCCCTCGCCCCTTCCCTCGTCACCTGGAGCAGCCGAGGGCGGCCCGGCTCCGCCTCCCCGCCAAAGCATCGCACATCACACATCTCTTTACTTTCATGCAGGACCCATCCGCACAGACTCCCTCTAATACATTTCTAAAATTTGGCCAATCAGTACCCAAGATTAGCGGATGGGTGAGGCGGGAACTAACCGCTGCCTCCACACTATGCTTTTCTCCCGAATTTAATTGCCAGAGTCACCATGGGATACTTGTGAATATCCCCATGCACACACCTCACCCTCACCCGTTTAGCTGTGCCCAAAGCCCGGGTTGAACCAAGCGTTGGTGGATGGTGGTCTGATTACAGCCGGTATCCATCAAAGCTTGGTATGTACCCCCTGGATCCTTACGGGATCGGTGCGCTCCAACCCGACCGGGGGCAGCCTGCGGGACATCGGAGACCCGCACCACCGTCCCCACCTCCATCAGCGGACACTGATCCGGAAGTGGTCGGGTCCCCGCACCTCCAGCAGACCGGCCCAGGCGCCACGGCCGCACCCGTGCTGGCGAGCGCCACCACCTGAGGAGGAGGCGACTGAAAGGCGGGGGAAGGGTTGGGCGGGTTCTCCCACGACCGGGAAGCTGGTGGACTGTATCCTCCACGCCTGCGAGGGGCAGGAGCAGGTCCTGGGGAGAGAGCAGGCGAGAGGGAACAGGGGGAAACAGGGGAAGACACAGGGGAAGGGGAGAGAGAGAGAGGGGAGGGCTCATCTGCCCTCGGGATCGCCGCCAGGTGGTCCTCCATGAGCTGCACAGCTGCCTCCAGCGGCGCCGGGCGGTGGCACTGGACCCATTCCGCCCGTTCTCCTGGGCAGTCTTTGCGTAAATTGCTCCAGTACCACCTGATCGATAACTCCCTCGGCGTCGCGGTCCCCGCGAGCAGCCACCGCCGACAAGCGTCCGGAGCCGTTGAACAAGCGCCAAGCGGGCGGTCGGATTTTCCAGCTTCATACTCCGGAAGAGCTGGCGATTCTCTTCGGGCTCCGACCAACCCGCTGCAGAATGGCCCTCTTCAGGTCAGAATAAGCCAGGAGGCTCGTCGCTGGCAGTTGTTGTGCCGCTGAGCTGTGCTTCCCGGACAGAAGAGAATTAGCCGGGCTGCCCATTGTTCAGGCGGCCAGCCCCAGATTTCAGCCGTCTTCTCAAAGAGGTCGAGGAAGGCCTCAGGATCATCTGCCACCCCCATCTTCTGTAACATGGGCGGGGGCAGCGTAGCGTAGGTGTCGGGGTGCGGCTGGGGCTGGCGCAGCCTCCTGGCTGAGGAGGCTCGGATAGCGAGTCGGTCCTCTGCCTGAGCCCGCATGACCTCGAAGAACCGCCGATCTTGATCCTGCGGAGCTCAAGCAGGGTTTGTTGGTGGCCCTGATGGAGATTAGCGAGGGACTGGAGGATTTCCGCCAGCTGGGAGGACTCTATGGGGCGACTTGGTTCCATTACGTAACCAAAAAAAAAAAATAGTCCGGGTTTCTGCACCACTGTGAAATAGTTCAAGGGCGGGGCGGAAACAAGCGTCAACTTAAGGGGTAAGTTTTTAATTCTTAAGTTTTTATCACACACATCAGACAGTCTTCCTTGGTTCTCTCTCTCCATGCTCCGTCGCTCCTCCCTTTTATGCCGCTCTCCTCACGTTACTGAAATTAGACACAGGTGTTAGTTATCATTTAGCTCAGGTGTGAGCGCCCTTACCGCTTTTCTCTCCCGGACGGGCGCTTGACCACGCCCCCGCTGCCACATAAGCGTATTTAAGAATACCACATAATATGGCCCAACAAACTGACCGATATTACTGCAATAGAAATCACACGTCAATATGCAGCTTTTTTAGCTAGTTGGCATCCACGCACAACTCATCACGCACCCCGACGAGAGCGAGAACCACATTATAGCGACCACGAGGAGGTTACCCCATGTGACTGTATCCTCCCTAGCAACCGGGCCAATTTGGTTGCTAAGGAGACCTGGCTGGAATCACTCAGCACACCCTGGATTCGACCTCGCGATTACAGCGGTGATAGTCAGTCAATACTCGCTGAGATACCCAGACCCCCTAATCAGTTTATCCTTAAACAGTTTATGACCGTATGATCCGATTAGTGGATGGGTGTACATGTAAATGCACTCATTATTTTTGCAATTCCATTTGTTGCCACTAGTGATGCAAACCATATTTTTTGGTTGGTAAACATAACAATAATTCCTATTACAATTATTGCAATATTTTAGAATATTACAGCACGTAGTATATAGATAATAGTAACAATAATAAATATTAATCAAATAAATATGATCAACTCTGTTTGATAAATTGATTTTTTGAGCTGTTAAATGTCTGTGTGTGTGAGTGTGTGAGAGTGTGTGTGTGTGTGTGTGAGAGTGTGTGTGTGTGTGTGCGTGTGTGTGTGTGAGAGTGTGTGTGAGTGTGTGTGTGTGAGTGTGTGTGAGAGTGTGTGTGAGAGTGTGTGTGAGAGTGTGTGTGTGCGTGTGTGTGTGTGAGAGTGTGTGTGAGAGTGTGTGTGAGTGTGTGTGTGTGAGTGTGTGTGAGAGTGTGTGTGTGTGTGTGTGTGAGAGTGTGTGTGTGTGTGTGCGTGTGTGTGTGTGAGAGTGTGTGTGAGAGTGTGTGTGTGAGTGTGTGTGAGAGTGTGTGAGAGAGTGTGTGTGCGTGTGTGTGTGTGTGTGTGTATTTATCATTTTGTGGGGACCAAATGTCCCCATAAGGATAGTAAAACCCGAAATGTTTGACCTTGTGGGGACATTTTGTCGGTCCCCATGAGGAAAACAGCTTATAAATCATACTAAATTATGTTTTTTGAAAATGTAAAAATGCAGAAAGTTTTCAGTGAGGGTTAGGTTTAGGGATAGGGTTAGGTTTAGGGGATAGAATATAAAGTTTGTACAGTATAAAAACCATTATGTCTATGGAAAGTCCCCATAAAACATGGAAACACTACAAGTGTGTGAGTGTGTGTGAGAGTGTGTGAGAGAGTGTGTGTGTGTGTGTGAGTGTGTGTGAGAGTGTGTGTGAGAGTGTGTGTGAGAGTGTGTGTGAGAGTGTGTGTGTGAGTGTGTGTGTGAGAGTGTGTGTGAGAGTGTGTGTGAGAGTGTGAGTGTGTGTGTGAGTGTGTGAGTGTGTGTGTGAGTGTGTGTGTGTGTGTGTGTGAGTGTGTGTGTGAGTGTGTGAGTGTGTGTGTGTGTGTGTGTGCTGGTGATATCTGTACTGTTGCATCAGCTCCGTTCTCGCAGGCTTTGCTGTAATGCTGAGTTTCCGCTTGGCGTCCGGATCCCTGATTCCCTCTTTGTTCCCATCAGTGCACATGGATTTAGCCGGACTCATTCAATGCTTATCCATCAGAGCAAAGCACGGCTTGCACTTTTCAACAGCCACTGAAGTTCTGATCCGGTTACTGTAGTTTCTGACTAAAATCTTACCAAATTTCGAATCTAGACATTTTTAAATATTATTTTCTCACTAATATCATGCAAGATAGAGAAGTTAAAGTTTATCCACTAAGTAAGATGGCTGTTAAAATGAATTTGCTGTAGTGAAATGCTCACAACATTACCAAATTATACCAAATTGAATCACTTTACTATATTTAGCAGATTTAAAGTTCATAAACACCTTTCGCTCTGTTCCTCACACAATCTCACACACCATTGAAACACTTTTATTATAGTGCATGACATGTAAGGTGACACAGTTAACATGTGCATTACATAATCAACAGCATTTACAAGCACGTGCGATCAAACTGAACTGATAAAGCATTGCACTTGTGATGCAAAGGCAGGTACATGTCGGCAAGTAAGCTGAAAGTGTCATAGAAGCATCATAGATGACATGGTTGCTTTAGCACTTGCGTTTTTCATCTCACATTTGCTTTCAGGACACTATCAGTTGGGTTTAGGTTTAGGTTTAGTTTTGGGGTAGGGAGATCGGTTGTGTTGATCTTGATAGAGCATTAACCTTAAAAACCTCATCTGTTTGGGAGAAAATGTAACTCGCTTTTAGCGCCACACTCTGGACATTTCATCTCAGAATTGCCGCTATATGTTTCAGGAAAGACGTAATATCGTTTTGCAAAAATGTTGCCATAGTTACGTCATTTTCATGATATCAGGCTGGGTAAGATGAGTCACAGAATCCTCCATTTCATTACAGTTCAGCCAAAATCTACAACATCTTCAAAACTTACGAACAAATACAGTGACCAACGGTTACCTCTCTCTCTCTCTCTCTCTCTCTCTCTCTCTCTCTATCTATCTGTCTCTCTCTCTCTGTCTCTGTCTCTCTCTCTCTCTCTCTCTGTATATCTCATGGACACACTTAAATGTATCACACCAACACACTGCCAGTCTCTTTAGTTATTCTCCATTCCGTTGTCATGGATACTGCCTCATACACTGCCAGAAATAAAATCTTTAAAAATGTTTTTTATTTTTTATTCAAAACCTTCATTGTGAAATGGAGCTGCCCAGCCAAACCCCACACATGTACAGCACATCCTCTTCATATTCAGTGTTGTTTGAGCTTTATTCATCTTTAACCTTAAAGGGGTAGTTCACTCAAAAATAGCCCAAACATAATGTCGACCTACATAATATAATGTGGGTCCTGTGTGTGCTGCCAAATCAGCATCGACCTGTCAAGGCATGGACTCGACAAGCCCCCTGAAGTTGTTCTGTGGTATCTGGCACCAAGACATTAGCAGCAGATCCTTCAAGTCCTGTAAATTGCGAGGTGAAGCCGCTGAGAATCGGACTTGTTGGTCCAGCACATACAGCAGATGCCTAATCAGATTGAGATCTGGGGAATTTGGAAGCCAGGACAACACCTTGGCACTTCATCATGTTCCTCAAACCATTCCCGAACAATGTGTGCAGTGAGGTATGTTGCATAATCCTGCTGAAAGAGGCCGCTGCCATCAGTTAATACTATGCAATGAAGGGGTGTACCTGGTCTGCAATGATGTTTAGGTAAGTGGCACGTGTCAAATTTAAATCCTCACGAATGGCCCGGACCCAGGTTTTCCCAGCTGAACATTGCCAAGAGCATCACACTCCCTCAACCGGCTTGTCGTCTTCCCACAGTGCATCCTACCATCTTTTCTCCAGGTAAACAGCGCACGCATTACACGGCCGTCCATGTGATGTAAATAAAACGGACTCACCGGACCAGGCTGACCTTCTTCCACTGCTCCAAGGTCCAGTTCCGAAGCTCGTGCCCATTACAGGCAAAGTAATCCATACGACTCCATTGGTTAAACCTATGTCTTCAGTAGCTTGTATAACTACACCAGTTGGTTTCCAGAGGGGTTTTAGACTCTTGTCTAAATGATGCTTAACTGCACCTTATAAATGTGAGTTGAATGCTTTGGGTAGGCTTGGGTAACTCAGCGAGCAAAGATGCTGACTATCACCCCTGGAGTCATGGGGTCGAATCCATGGCATGCTGAGAGACTCCAGCCAGGTCTCCTAAGCAACCAAATTGGCCCGGTTGCTAAGGAGGGTAGAGTCGCATGGGGTAACCTCCTCGTGGTCGCTATAATGTGGTTCTCACTCTCGGTGGGGCACGTGGTGATTTGTGCATGGATGTCGCGGAGAATAGCGTGAAGCCTCCACATGTGCTAGGTCTCCGTGGTAATGCGCCCAACAAGCCACGTGATAAGATGCACGGATTGACGGCTCAGACGTGGAGGCAACTGAGATTCGTCCTCTGCCACCCGGAGGTCTTTGGGTTATTACTCTGGCATGAGTTTAAAAAAGCCGTGATAGGGTTTCAAATACAGATGTTGAGGGAGTGACAGTAAATGTGTCATCGTTCTCTCTTCTGACTGTCATTATTCATCTATTTCTATTTCTTCTTCCTCTTTTGGAAAGTCATGGAAAATAGTAGTGGACTCCTGTTCACTTGCAAGGCTTCTGGTTGGACAGAATGCAACTGTCACGTCCAACACGTCAACATTACAACTGAGAATGTGTGTGTCTGTTCGACCCTGTGTGGGGTTTGATCGTGGGGTGTCAAATGCTTCGGATGATCCCTAGCGGGGGTGACAGTCCCATCAGCAACCCAGTGGAGGTCCGCCATGTGTGTGTGTGTATGTGAGCCATCACATCAGACTGCAGCCAATAACGTACAATAGCTTCAAGATAACAAGTGAGTAACCGATATCCAGAAGGATTAGTGATAGGGAATTAATGCACAAATCTTTAGATGAGGGGATATCAATTAGTTGTGTGAGTTTATGTAATTGGAAAAGTTTGTATAAGGTTGCCAGATCACTTTCAGATCACACGTGTGTGTGTGTGTGTGTGTGTGAGTGGGCAGGTTTAAGTGGTTTATGAGGACTTTTTTAAAAGTTACAAACTAGTAATTACAAGGGTATTATGCTATAAATGTGGTTTATGAGGACATTTCTAGTGTCCCCATAATTCACATTTTTTGTAAATATTTTTTTTTTTTTTTGAAAATGTAAAAATGCTGAATTTTCTTTTGTGAGGGTTAGGGAATGAATCTATAGTTTGTACAGTATAAAAATCATTATGATAGCGGTACCAACATGTGTGTTTGTGGAGCGTGTGTGTGAGAGAGAGCGAGTGTGAGTTAGTGAGTGTGCGAGCGAGCGAGCGTGCGCGCGTGCATGTGTATGTGTGTGTGTGAGTATATGTGTGTGTGTGTGAGTTTGTGTGTGTGAGTGTTTGTGTATGTGTGTGAGTGTGTGTGTTTGTATGTTTGTGTGTGTGTGTATGTGTGTGAGTGCACGTGTGTGTATTTATGTGTGTGTGTTTGTGTGAGTGTGTTTGTGCGAGTGAGTGTTTGTGTACGTGTGTGAGTGTGTGCACGTGTGTGTGTGTTTGTGTGAGTGTGTGTGTGTGAGAGTGTGAGTGTATGTGTTTGTGTGAGTGTGTGTGTGTGTGTGTGTGTGTGTGAGAGTGTGTGAGTGTGTGTGCGTGTGTGTGTGTGTGTGTGAGTGTGTGTGTGTGTGAGAGTGAGAGTGTGTGAGTGTGTGTGCGTGTGTGTGTGTGTGTTTTGGGAATCAGGATTGGCTTATATTGTGTGGAACAGCCATCATTCCTCATGAGGATAGCAGCTTAATAAACATAATAAATATTGTCTTAATAAAAATTTTAAAATACAGAAAGGTTTGTGGAGGGTTGGAGGACAGGAAATATAATTCGCTTTCAGTATTAAAACAATAAAAGTCAATGGAAGTCCGAAGTCTGTTTGTTAAATCAGTCTGATTAAATCATATCTTTACGGGCATATTTCACCCCAAAATCAAAAGAAAATTACATTATATTTTGGAATATATATATATATATCATTGTTTATTTAATTGTTCAATTCAGTTTATTTGTATAGCACTTTTTACAATACATTTTGTTCTAAAACAGCTTTACGTAAAATAAATAAACAAATAAATAGATAAAATTAATCAGTGCAGTTAAAAAATGAGAGAGGGAAAATGCAATTGACATGAAATCATTTTTCAATGCAAGCAAAAAACAAACAAACAAATATATATATATATATTCATTTTTCTATATGCAAAATATAATGTATTTTTGTGTGTATTTATTTAGTTATTTAGATTTGGGGTAAATATGACCTGGACATTCACACTATTGCTCTGAGGTAACAGTTGATCATATTTCAGGTGAAATACACACTCAAGTGTGTGTGTGCAGTGACTGTAAGATTGACAGCTCTGCAAAAACTAACAGAAGAAAAGTTTCCTTCAGCTGGTAAGCACAATTGCATCACTCTCAACATGATTAAACACATTTCTGCC
>NC_068316.1:3356308-3371308 GCF_025860055.1 Xyrauchen texanus
ACACTCACACACACATACACACACGCACACACGCACACGCGCGCACACACACACGCATGAACACACACACTCACTCACGCACACACACACACGCACACTAACACACACATACACATACACACACCGATATATGCACCGATAGATTACATGTCTCCAAAATATCATACAGTTGCAATGGATACGCGGCCCATGATGACAACAACAACTGATTCGGAAAGCATTTAAATTCACGAGCCTATATTTTCTATCCAGACTATGCATGATTAAATGGATAGTTGCAATTTATTATTTGCATTGTTGTTGATCCAGTTTGTCCGTGACCATAAAACAGACCTGCAATCACCATTTAAAATCCACTATCTTAAAGTACATACCTGTAAATAATAAACAACAGAAAACAGTTAG
Source organism: Xyrauchen texanus (assembly GCF_025860055.1). NCBI lineage: Eukaryota > Metazoa > Chordata > Actinopteri > Cypriniformes > Catostomidae > Xyrauchen > Xyrauchen texanus. The sequence continues at coordinate 3,356,714 of NC_068316.1, forward strand.
TTTGTCTAGAGCAGATGCCTAAGCTTTCCTGATCTCTCTCTCTTTCTCTTTGTATGCACACGTTTGTGTCTGTCTGTGTAACATGACCTGATGTAACCCGGTACTGCGTATGAAGTTATTACATCATAACCATCACATCTGAAAACCTCTGAAACGTTGACGATCACCATGGTTACATGTCTGAATTACCTTCACCAGGGGAATGAACGACAGCTGCTACAGCACTCAGTTCACACACCTGATGCGCACACACACACAGATTCACAATACACACATTTTCACACAACAATACACAAATGCAGGTGTTACACAGACAATAAGGGTTCATGAAATTATGCACTGCAAACATTAAGAAGGAAATCATTTTAAATCAATGTGTTAAATATATTAAAGTAGTATTTTATAGTATATTCAGTGGAATATTCTGGATTATACAGCATTTAAAGTGACAGTTCACACAAAAGTGAAAATTCTGTTTCATCATGAAAGCAAAGAAAGAAAGTCATACAGGTTTTCAGTAACCTGAGGGTGAGAAAATGATGACAGAATTGTAATTTTTGGATGAAGTATCCTTTTAAGCTTTATAGACAGAATCAGTGACATGCTGCTGATTACCACAAAAACACATTTAGATTTTTAAATTAGTAAAAAAAGTCAAATAAAAATGCTTTCCAGATTCAGTCTGGGCTTTATTATTGGTTATCGTTATCAGCCACAAATTTATACAGTATAATGAATGATCCCTTGTTGAATTTAACATGGAATATTGCTTTAAAGGGGTAGTTCACCTAAAAATTTAAATTCAGTCATTGTTTGATCACCCCCGTGTTGTTATAACTCTATATGACTTTCTTTTTCTGAACACAAAGGGAGAAATTGTGAATAATGTTGTGCTCTGTGATGTCATACAATGGCAGTTTATGGTGACACATCTTCAAGCTTCAAAAGAACACAAAAGTATCATTCAGAAGTCTAATTAATTATTCATGAGACTCATGATTGTTATGAAATATACGAGAAGATTTGATGAGAAACAAACTGAAATATAATGTATTATTTAGTGTAAATGTTCACTGGCCATTGATCTCCTGTGTGTGTGTTCATTATAGGACACGAGAGCAACGGTTCACGCAGCGCCCTCGCTACATTGGGGGCGTTCAAGCGAAAACTCGTATTGTTTATCTAAAAACAGCGATAGTGACATCAGAACACAACTGCACACAAAACAGAGAACAGAACTTACTAAACATGTCTGAAGAGTTTGTAGTTGAAGGATTGATGCATTTCTATGCCCAGCCTTATTTTATTGAAGGTTTCTGGAAGGGTGCCAGTTCACAGTGGACGGAGTTACACAGTTAAAACAAGCGATTGTCACGACAAAAACTCTGATTAACATAGAGAATATACATTTTATCGCATGTTGTTTGCCGTCAGGTTAGGACACGCTGTGACTGTGGCGTCCTGTCGCTCCTATATGTTTCTGTTTGATTTCTGTGTACTCCATTAAAAAAAACAAGGCTGGGCATAGAAATGCATTAATTCTTCAACTACAAACTCTTCAGGCATGTTTAGTAAGTTCTGTTCTCTGTTTTGTGTGCAGCTGTGTTCTGATGTCCCTATCGCTGTGGAGGACCTGTTTTTAGATAAACAAAATTAGTTTTTGCTTGAACGCCCCAGTGTCGCGAGGGGCCTGCGTGAACTGTTGCTCTCGTGTCACACACAGGAGATCAACGGTCAGTGAATATTTTCGCTAAGTAATACATTATATTTCAGTTTGTTTCTCACTAAATCTTATTGTATACTTTCATAACAATCATGAATCTCATGAATAATTAATTAGACTTCTGAATGATACTTTTGTGTTCTTTTGAAGCTTGAAGATGTGTCACCATAAACTGCCATTGTATGACATCACTGAGCACAACATTATTTCACAATTTCTCCCTTTGTGTTCAGAAAAATAAAGAAAGTCATGTAGGGTTATAACAACACGGGGGTGAGTAAACAATGACTGAATTTTCATTTTTAGGTGAACTGCCCCTTTAACCTTTATTAGTTTTACTAGAATCGTGAAATAATTTATTGGGCCGTTTTATGCTCTTCAATTTATCCAAACTCTTATTACGTAATTTCTTCTTTCGTTTCTTTTTCTGTCAGTCTTTTACACAAGTCACTATAACTCAACATCAGAAAGTTCTTTTTATTCCGTGTCGTTCTTTTACAGAAAGACTTCTTGTCATCCTGCATTAGGACTGTCATTCCTGAGTGAAAACTGGGAGCGCTGCGAGCTTTTAAAGACCTTTATATGCCTCAGTATTTCTCTCTCTCTCCCTCTTTTATTATCAATGTAGAGTTTTACAGGGTTGACAGCTCTTAAAGTGTGAGTGTCTGCGAGAGACAGTGAAAGTGTACAAGGTCAAGGGCTCAGTCATTCTACTTGGATTTCAGAGTGTATAAGGACAGGACAAGCTTGCCTTCTGAGGTCACGCTCCCCGTAAGGAGACCTTTCAGTTTCCTTTAATGACTTGAATGACCTCCTGACCTTTGCATGTGGAAATGAGTGTCTGTTTCAGGAGGAAATCTCATCGGATTGAGCAGAAATCATGTGAGCGATTTCTTCTGGGAGAGAGCAACTTTAATTAACAAGCCCAGTTTGGACGATGGAGTTTGTAATTAACGTTAAAAGAATTTTTAATGTTAAAATACTTTTTCTTATCACAGCATAGTATGCAGAGTCAACTATACATGCAAGTCATTCATAGGTTGATATTCTGCCACTCTTCTTCCACTCTGCTTGTTTTGAGCATCTGCACCACTGACTCAGCAACACTGGCTCACGTAAGTGTTTAGGAATCCTGCTTGAAAACATAATCTTTGCCATTTTGAATTGAATAAAATTAAAACAAATAAACCGCATGCAACAACCTGCTCCAATTTTAGATCTATATAAAATACCCTTTTACTCAAAATACAATTAAACTTTAATTCCTCTAAAAACAGATGTTTGATTTAAATCGATCTTCATTATATTGTTGAACGTCCCCTGAATGTGTGCCAGAGTGGTTTAAATGTGTTCACTTGTCTACCCATGGAAAACCGAAGAATACTTTGGCCTATAGGCAACGTTTTTGGTTAAATATGCATTGATTTGTTTTATGTGCACACCTCTCATCTACACTAGAGCAACATTTTCCTTCACGGGAAAAGGAACATTTCGAAAACGTGGAAATACTTGTGGAAAATGATGACTCTGAAAACTGTGTTTTCAACCAAAACCCATAGTAGCATGGATCTTATCCTCCTGAGACCCTTTGTATTTGTAACTAGTAGCACCTACAAATGATGAAAAAACAAAAACAATTCAAAAGCAAAAATTAATGGCAACATATGTGGAACTAAGTCTTGAAATTTTATATTTACATTTTACATTTAGTGCATTTATTACAGGGACAATACCCCAGAGCAACCTGGAGTTAAGTGCCTTGCTCAAGGACACAATGGTGGTGGCTGTGGGGATCGAACCAGCAACCTTCTGATTACCAGTTATGTGCTTTAGCCCACTACGCCACCACCACTCCACCACTTTTACATAATCCCAAACTATAGAAAGTCAGATATTTTTTTTTTAATCAAATTGCTTCATATGTTTCCAGGAGAGATGATTATTCATGTTTTACAGACATTACATCAGTAATTAGCATAATTAATTCTGATTCAAAGTAATGTCCAGCATCATCCAATCACTGTCAACCATAAAATGAGACTTTATTAATTGTGACTCTATGCACTGATTATCATTGTCCCATGTCTGTCAAACATGTTGGAGTGGTGGTGGTGTAGTGGGCTAAAGTGCTGCACTGTTAAGCAGAAGGTTGCCGGTTCGATCCCCACAGCCACCACCATTGTGTCCTTGAGCAATGCACTTAACTCCAGGTTGCTCCGGGGGGATTGCCCCTGTAATAAGTGCTCTGTAAGTCTCTTTGGATAAAAGCGTCTGCCAAATGCATGAATGTAAATGTAATGTTGAGTGAACCAAACATCATCTGCAGCCTGAAACTGAACTTTAGGTCAGATTTTAGGAGTGAACACACTATAGCAGGGGTGGGGAACGTCGGGCCTCAGGGCCTGTGAGACCATTTGAGTAATTATTTGAAAAGCAGAAATTAACCTGAAAAAAAAAATCCTTTCAAATAATGTTTAAAATCATTTTAAATGATAACAGCACAAAATATTGTAGAATAATCAGACCTTTTAGTGTTTTTGGTGTGTGAGCACGTATTCATTCATTTCAACCCACAATCAGATATTGTATGGCCCGCGAATAATTTCATAAATACCCAAATGGCCCTTAATAGAAAAAAGTTCCTCACCTCTGCACTATAGGATGCTTGGATGCTCCCTTGCTCCCTATTTAGTGATCCTCCAGTGTGCTGTCTGTCTGCACTGGTCTCAGAACAGTTTGAAATGCTCCTTATTTTCATCTTAACTCCATATAAAGCCTCTGAAAGCAACAGCTTTATGCTTTTGAATGAACACATTGATTCTCAATATGAAAATGCACATATAGAAGAAACTGGGCTTAAGTACACATTAGAGTACACTGTGTTCAGCAGCGTGGCGTTTCACGATAAATCGATAATTTTTTTCAAATGGCATATCAGATGAAACTAGAGACTCTTTTGACTCAAACAGGTTGAAACGTAAAAGAGTACTTAGGCTTCTTACCAGATGTAGTTGTGTTGGCGTTTCCCAAAGACAAACACCGCTGTGGTCTGCGCCATGTTGTTCTGTCACATGACTCAGAGCCTCAAAATTTTAACCTTTTACTGACAGTACAGAGTCTCCTGAACTTAGATCAGTCAGTTTAAATCAAATAAACGATGCGTTGTGTATAGTAAGGCCAAAATACGACTTTAACGCATGTGTACGTGGGGTCGCACTAGGTTAAAAATACATAAAAATTACATACAGCCATTGTGACAACTAGCCACGGACTCCCAAATACATCATTTATATGTAAAGTTTCTTCCGTGTAGCTACTTTTGTATAACGTTTACTTACATACATTTTAAGGATTATCAACACTTCGTTAAAGGAATATTTCTTTCATGTTCATTTTATTCACACTTTCCATACAATGAGACTGAATGGTGACTGTGGCTAACATTCTGCCACAAATCTCTTTTTGTGTTCCACAGAAGAACAAAAGTCATGCTGGTTAGGAGCAACATGATGGTGAGTAAATGATGACAGAATCTTCATTTTTGAGTGAACTTTGTCTTTAAGAAAGCGCACACACATGTTGTTGACAGATCTGGCCACAGATTAGTTTTTCCATCTCTCTCTTAATGAAACTGCTGCTGCTGCTGCTGCTGTGATCCTCTCCTCTGTTTCACCTCTCTCTCACTTTCACTTGTGACCACGGTGACAGCATTCCTTTCTCGCCCTCACCATCGCCACGACGACCCACTCAGCCCGTAAACCAAACCGCCAGAACCCGCATAAAATATTAACCACCCCATTAATGAGTTTTCCATTGCTAGGATACACACACACAGCCGTAATTAACGGAAAGCACTTACGATGTATCGCTGCTTAAATTTACACAGTCACCGCAAGTGATCTCAGGACAAGAAAGAGACAGACAGAAAGAAAGACAACTCAAGGGTTGAGTCATACATCTTGAGTCATACACCACACATGCATGTTCACATCCAATCTTCGACAAACGAAGGCTGCATTAATATTCAATGCGTGTGTGTGTGTGTGTGTGTGTGTGTGTGTGTGTGTGTTTGGGGACAGGGTACGTGGGTGTGTTAATATTTCATGTTGTTATCAAGTTACTCGGGAATGTGTGCATTCTGAACTATAGTCTGTGTAAAACTGCAGACATAGTGGTTTTGACACTCTTTGCGCCCCTTCACCATTGAACAATTGGGGGCTCGTCTAGGATTTGAACTCAGGTCCTCTTGCAGCTAAAGCAAGATTTATCCCAGTTATATTGACATCAAATGACTCTTTCTGCACCTTTTGGTTCCATAAGTAACAGAAAAGAAGTTTTGAAGAAAGTTCATGCTGCTCTTTTACATATAAAAGTATAGTGAACAGAGGCTGTCAAGCTCAAAAAGGACATAAAAGCATACCATAAAATCGCCTTAAATCATAAAGGTATCATAAAAATAGTCCATATGACTTGTCAAGTCTTCTGAAGAAACAGGTTGAAATTTAAGTTGTTATTAACTGAAAATCTTACCTTCCTCCTTAGCACTAATATCCCATTCGTACTTCTATATATACTTCTGTAAGGGCTCCGTACTAAACTTCAACTCTTATGTTCTATAGAAAGAAAGAATGCGGGTTTAGAACGACATGAGAGTAGGTAAATGATGATTTAACGGATTAAACTAACACACACACACACACACACACACACATGTTGTGTTTCCATGTTTTATGGGGACTTTCCATAGACATAATGGTTTTTATACTGTACAAACTTTATATTCTATCCCCTAAACCTAACCCTACCCCTAATCCTAACCCTCACAGAAAACTTTCTGCATTTTTACCTTTTCAAAAACATAATTTAGTATGATTTATAAGCTGTTTTCCTCATGGGGACCGACAAAATGTCCCCACAAGGTCAAAAATTTCGGGTTTTACTATCCTTATGGGGACATTTGGTCCCCACAAAGTGATAAATACACGCTCACACACACACACACACACACACACACACACACACAAGGTCATCATTTAAAGTGATCAGACGCCAGTGGATAAACCAGCACACACAGATCAACTTACTCCAGCGCTGTCAACATAAATAAACATGACTTCTGTGTTTACTGCTTTCACATGTCTAAACAAGGGCACTAGAATGCTCTCAGTCAAGCTACACAACTAGATTACAGTCTGAGACTGGGCTAGATTACACGGCATCACACACGTCGATCAAGACGACACTGATCGCTGCAGCAGCCCGAACGTCTCTGTTTTCTGCCGTCACACGTCCTCAAATACTGCAGAAATTAATCTGTGAGACTTTTGTTAAAATAAGGTCAAAATAACTGTTTAAGGCCGTTACAAGTAAATTATTTGATGCATGGTCTGAAGAATATCTGTAAAAACCTTCCACAAGCCCTTAAAGTTAACATGAAACAGTGTTTGTGACCAATTTGACTTCTGTTATGTAATAACGTATATCAGAGTGAATCACGATATTCAACGAGACTCAATTTGATCAGGAAACGAGTGAATGGTGAAAGTGTTATTTAAATGACAGGGGCTGGTTGCACCAGCTATACTTAAGTTCATCCTGAGAGAGAGAGAGAGCGTTTACAGAGAGAGAGAGAGAGAGAGAGCGTTTACGGGCAGCTGTCCGTCATATGTGTGTGTTTGTGTCTTTTGTTTTAAGTTCTTAATTAAATATAATTTATATTGTCAAGCCGGTTCTCGCCTCTTCCTTTCCATTGATCCCTTTACACTGGTGCCGAAACCCAGGAAGGAGGAAGGATACGCCATAGTAGAGTTCTCAGCACTACCATCCACCCCAACGGAGCCTGGAAGCGGAGGAACGGCTGCCGACAGCGAGGGGGCTCCTAGTCGACCACCTGGAGCGGTCAGGGCCGCTGACAGGGGCGGGGGTAGACCCCTGCCAGCCGCTAAACGCAGCAGGGTTAGGAGAGGACTGCCAACCGCGTGCGGGAAGCGGCTCCCATCTGACCACCTAGAGCGGGAGTACCACTGCTAGGGGCGGGGGAGAGAGGTGTTCTGTCCACCAGGGGCCAGAGGACTGCCTCCAATGTATTAGAGGGTGGAGGAGGGGCCGAGGATCAAGCTACGCCGTATCGGAGAACCGGCGAGTAAGTGTTTTTTCTCTCTCCTCTCTCTGTCCCACTGCTGCTCCGCGTTGTCCTTTTCCCTCTCTTTTAAATTTTACAGTGTTTTTTTTGTTGGTGGTACTACACTGTTACAGGAAGTACCCCCTATTTTAATCATTATTTTTTCCCTCCACCTGTCCCCTCCCAGATTCAGTAAGGTGGGGATGACCTGCCGGCAGACGGGGCGTAAGGCACGCCCTCCCCAGGGAGGGAGGGGGGGTGTGTACGTCATGCCGGGTACTTTCAATAAACCCTTCATAGGAGGTTCCACAAACTATTGATGTCCAAATCTGAACAATAAGTAATACTGCAATTTCACATCCTTACTTCTCAAAGCTCACATAGTGCTTATATAACATCACACCTAAACCCAGATTCCTATATAGTAGCCTACTCGATAAAACATAATATTTCATGTATGGAACTCGATTAACACATCAGTTCTGGAAATAGAAATGGTTATGGGTGGGAGAGACAGAGCGAAAAAGAGAGCAGCATGTAATTAGATGACTAAAGACTTAATTGTCTATCATCTATGAAGACATTTAGAACACTGCTGTTCTCGCTTGCAAATACAAAAAGACATATTCCCTCGCTCGGCCTCGTCTCTTTGTATAAAGTCAGAGAGTCACACAGTCTTTGTTACTGTGAAACACTAATAGCTTTAACTGCTCTCAGGACAGATCCCTCCAGGTGTAATATGCCAGTGGGCTGACTGGGGTCGGGTTCAAGCTACACGGATCAGGGTTTTTGTAAATCAGTGTGCATTTGAGTTAAGTTCAGTAGGGGCAAACTTGAATTGTTTAACACTTTCGGGACATTTTCATCCCTAACTTTCCAGAGTTCCAGAACTGAAAGTTCACATTCATATTACAGGAATAGTTCACCCCAATATTAAACTTCTGTCATCTTTTAATTGTTTGGAAAACAAAAGCAGAATACTGGGGACAGAGTCTGTCGAATGAAAAAACAAAACAATAACAACTGGTCTCATAGAACCATGGTGCCTAAATGATTGGTTTAACTATTTTTAAGTGGCTCGTTGTACGTTTTGTGGCAGTTTCCTGATAAACAACAACTTATATTCACTTTTTCACAAATTACTAGTAAAACGGATGATTATTGGTTCATAAACACTTAATTTTCACTCTGTTCCTAACACAATGTCAAGTCATTTTTATTTGTATAGCACGTTTCACAACACACACCGTTCCAAAGCAGCTTTACGGAAAATCATGCATCAACGGAAAATTAAATTGTAATAGACTGAAGTGATGTTTGGCTGGCACCGGCTGCATTTAGTCATCATCACTCAGAGACACATAGCAGTGGAGTCCAACACGAAGCAGGAACGGAGCTGGATCTGGCCGGCTCTGGTGACATCGGGATTGGAGTCCCGAGGTTTAGACAGGGATGCAGTAGTATAATATTAGAGTAGATGCCATTAAATTATTTGCAGAGTTATAGATCATGATATATGTTTCTGGTTCCGGCAGACCTAACTAATGAAGCCTAATTGTGGGTTGGAGGATAAATTTGGTGTACGTCTGGCTAAATAGATGAGTCTTAAGTCTAGACTTAAACTGAGGGAGTGTGTCTGCATCTCTAACAGTGTTAGGGAGACTATTCCATAGTTTAGGAGCAAAACTCCTGCCCTGTCCACTAGGGGGCTCCATAGAATGGTGACTGTGGCTAACATTCTTTTGTGTTGTCCTTTGTGTTCCACAGAAGAAAGAAAGACGTATGGGTTTGGAACGGCATGAGGATGAGTAAATAAATGATGACAGAATTCTCATATTTGTGTGAACTACCGTTTTATGATGTAGGTTGTACAAAATAACTGCTGAGCAGACAAAACCTGGAATATCGGAAAGGATTTACCGCAATTCCGCAATAAATTCTGTCTCTCTTTCTCTCCTTTTAAATAATGCACACTTTACTATAGGTGATTACTCTGTAGAGGTGTGGTGATGAATGACTTGTCCTCTCTCGATTCCTTGGCCAGTTCTGTGGTGATTTATTCCAAGAGTTTAACAGCAGCATGACCTGAAAACACACACACACATGGCTACATGTGTCTATAATTAGATCTAAATCAGGGCAAGGTGTGCAGAGTGACTTTTATTTTGAAAACACTTAATAGGGCCCTGCACCCAAAATGTGGGCCATGTCTCCTTCAGTAAAATTAACATCTACTTTAAAGTGTTTTTATTATTATTATTATTATTATTCAAATAAGATTGACAGTATACAAAATGACAGAAAGCAAACAAGGGAACAAAACAAGCCCAGGGTAATTAAAAATGCAAGAAAGATCAATACTTTGTACATCTCACAAATACTAAAAGTTTTGATGGCTTTTTAAAAAAAAAAATATTATTAAATCTAATACTATTTATTATTATTATTATTATTATATTTTAGCGTTTTGGAAATATATATAAATAAATATAGCAATACAGTCAAATCTGGCTAAAGAAATGTATACTTTAAAAAAAACAGGAAAATTAATATTTGATTATTTTGTAAATGCAAAAACGTATTAATTACAATACTTACACAATAATACAAAGTTTTTAATTTTGTATCATTTAGTATGTTATTGAATATGTGCTCTGGCAACCAGGGAAACAGCGACACCGTGTGCTCACAATGTGGCATTACAACTACAATGGAAATATACAAAATTAATAGGATGATTATTTTATTTTTTTTTTTAAAAAACGTCAGTCTTTTTTTACTTTATTGGCTTTACAGTAACTTGTTCTTAAAGAATATATATTTTTAAACTATTACGCTCGTATTTTTATGTGAGGCAGCTCCACAAAGCCTGAAGTTTACAGTGAAACTACAGTGGGAGCTGTCACCATGAGAAGCGCATTAACAAACAGTTTATATTGACGATGACGACGATCGGACTGTCTGTCAGATCTGAATAACGGCACTAACGGCCGTGACGGTCTGTATCGTGTCTGAAGAGCAAAAATGAGCGAATTAGTTGAAGGTAAGACGATTTTAATAGTTTAAAAGACGACGAAAAGAATATTAGTTTGGATAAAAGTATTGTTTTAAACACCAACGAAACATTTTACACGAAACGGAATGACTCAGTCAGATATTATCATTAGTTTTTTTCTGTCAGTATTTAAAGTTATTAGCCTCTTCGATAACTTTATTTTTTTTTCTTCTAATTTGATGTTATAAACTGTATTTTCAGTTATGACTATGAGGTTTAAACTTGTGTTTAGAGTAAATGTCGACTGCTGGTGTATCTCAAAACCCTGCGAGCTCCCTACATAGACAGCTTTTAAGTCTATGTAGTGAGCATCCTACCTAGGAAAAGTTGCAGGCTGCTACCTACACAGCATTTTTGGGCTTCATAGTGAGCTGCTTGCTTAGAGAGCTTCTACCTGAGAAATAGAGCAAGCTGCCTATCTAGACAGCATTTTTGGACATCATAGTGAGCTGCCTACCTAGACAGCATTTTTGGACATCATAGTGAGCTGTCTACACAGACATTTTTGGACATTATAGTGAGCGGTCTACTTAGAAATCTTCCTAACTGGTAAATAGTGAGCTGCCTACCTAGACCTCATTTTTGGACACCATAGTGAGCTGTCTACATAGCAAGCTTATTACCTGGAAAATATAGTGAGCTGCCTACACAGGCTTTTTTTAAGTTAATAAATGGCTGTCTACTTAGGAAGCTTCCTACCTGGTAAATAACTGGCTGTCTACCTAGACAGCATTTTTGGACATCATAGTGAGCTGTCTACATACTAAGTTTTTTACTTGAAAAATATAGTGAGCTGCCTACCTAGACATCATTTTTGGACACCATAGTGAGCTGTCTACATAGCAAGCTTATTACCCGGAAAATATAGTGAGCTGCCTACACAGGCTTTTTTTAGGTAATGGTGAGCGGTCTACTTAGTAAGCTTTTTACTCAAAATATATAGTGAGCTGCCTACCTAGACATAATGTTTGGACATCATAGTGAGCTGCCTACATAGCAAGCTTATTACCTGGAAAATAACTGGCTGCCTACCTAGACAGCAAAATATAGTTAGCTGACTACTTAGACATAATTGTTGGACATCATAGTGAGCTGCCTACATAGCATGCTTATTACCCGGAAAATATAGTGAGCTGCCTATTAAGCTTTTTACTCCAAAAATATAGTAAGCTGCCTACCTAGACATAATATTTGGACATCATAGTGAGCTGAATACATAGTAAACTTTATACTTGAAAAATATAGTGAGCTGCCTACCTAGACATCATTTTTGGACATCATAGTGAGCTGTCTAGAAAGTGAGCTTTCTACTTGGAAATATAATAAGATGCCTTCCTAGTGAGCATTTTTGGACGTCATAGTGAGCTGTCTACGGAATGAGCTTTCTACTTGGGAAATATAGTGAGCTGCCTACCTAGACAGCATTTTTTAAATAGGTGGGTGTCTACATTGTCATCTCCCTATCTTGGAATGTTAGTGAGCTGCTAACAAAGACAACATTTTTGGACATTATAGTAAGCTGCCAAAAATGTGTTTTTGTTTATTATAATACTGTTTTCCCCTTATTCCTAGAATTCTTTGACACTGAACCAACAACTTGATATCATACAGTGTGAAGAGAGACAAAGTCAAAGATACAGAGGTCAGTTTCAGCTCCTTCCATCCATCTATTCATCTGTCCATTTTTGTCAAATGTGTGCTTTACAATGTGTGTTTTAACTTGTGTTTTAGATGAATGGTAACTCATCTCGTGACGTGGGTTGTACCGGCAGGCTCCCCAATCTGCCCCCCCTACACTCATCCCAAGAGCCCTCTGACCTGTATCAGGTGTGTTTACTCATCTCATTTTACTTATCTGGGGGACATTTTTGCCCCAAACGCAGTGTAAAATGTCTCATGATAAACATCTACATGATACATGTTGTCATGTTGCTCATCTTGTGTTGCACTGCATTCTGTGTTCCAGTTATTTCTACGTAACAGTGAATACCCGCCCATCCTTCAGAGCGAATCACGGACTCTTGCAGTCCCCTATAAGGAGCTGCAGTTCTACAGAAATCGCTGCGATTCCATTGCAAACAACTTTAGACTTAAAGCCCAACACCTGAATATCCAACATCTGAGCCACAGGCGTCTCGCATCTCATCCACGTATCCTTAAACTAATGTCTTTCAAAGGCTTACACTCAACCCCATGTATACATATACACACACAAATGTGTCGCTCCTTAACTTCAAGTTACAGTCGTCTGCAATGCTCCAGTTGTGAGGAGGCAACAACCAGCAACTCGAAACAGAGTCCCTTTAAGGCAAGTCAGGTCATTCAGCAGCCATATTCATAACGCCTCCTTGCAATGCAAATGAACAACATGAATACGAGTTTAAAATCTACTACAAATATAAACTGTATATTAGTAGGAGATTTTAAATTCGTATATGGAGGCGTTACAGATGTATATACTGTATATAATTTCTAGAAAGTAAAATCTCGTTACATTTTTTTTCACACATTAGTTTATATATATTTTGTATTTGTTTACTAACAATGTCCAACAGTGTATATATATGCACCACTGAAGATTTATGACATTTTTGTCATTTTTCTGAAAGTCATGAAAATTCCCACTGCAGTGTCATTTCCATCACATCCTGCAGTAAACTCTGTATTGAGTTTAATGGAATTCCGCAGAGCAAATGATGCTGATTGAAATGACATTTTTAACATTTCTGAATTAAACATTGTCTTGCTAAGGCTAATTTCATAGCTAACATTTTATTTATTATTATTATTACGCACAATTAAATAATATTTTCACACTTGCATAATTTGAAACTTGAAAAATTTGAAGAAATGGTGGAAATTATTTTCACATGATAAATATTGAAATTGCTTATTTCACTCTTTGTTTTGATTATCATAGTTTTAAATGTAACATTTATATGATTATAATAGTTTATTAAAGTTTAATATTGAAAGTCTTCGTCAAGGTTAAAACAGTAAAATCTATACATTAAAGGTATTTGAAAAGCACCAAACATCGATGATTAAGGCCTGGTAAAACATTTCCAATTCTATTTTAATGAGACCTTCATATAACAAAAAGAAAAAAGTTTAAATCTGTTTGGGTGTGAACTGTTACTTATGATGCTTGTGTATTAAACTTACTCTGTTAGTCATATAAACATAACAGGCAATTCAATTGTCAGTCACAATTATTTGTTTGAAAATTATTAGTCATTGAAATTGTTAAAATCGAGACAGCCCTAGTGATATTTCTCACTCACTCACTCACTCACTCACTCACTCACTCACTCACTCACTCACTCACTCACTCACACACTCACACACTCACACACTCACTCACACACTCACTCACTCACTCACACTCACTCACTCTCACACACTCACTCACTCACTCACTCTCACACACACACACTCACTCACTCTCACACACTCACTCACTCACTCACACGCTCACTCACACACTCACTCACACACTCACCTCACTCACACACTCACTCTCACTCACTCACTCTCACTCACTCTCACACACTCTCACACACTCACTCACTCACTCACTCACTCACTCACACTCACACACTCACTCACACACTCACTCACTCACACTCACTCACTCACTCTCACACACTCACTCACTCACTCCACACACTCACTCACTCACACACTCACTCTCAC